>NW_028258320.1:42334469-42637500 GCF_053883595.1 Heterocephalus glaber | reverse complement strand
GTAATTCTAAATAAATACAAGGTGAGTTTAGAATTTGGAAAAGAGGAAGCAAATAGTGTAATTTATAAAATTAGATTATACACATACATCTATATTTGCTTTAACTTTTTTGGTCACTATCATAGCTAAAATGGCATATGGATATATATGTATAAGCTTTCTGTGGTTAATTTATTAAAATTAACTTTAGCATAATAATACACTGTTAATAATCAAATGGGATATAACATGAAGCCAATATAGCTCATTGTTCTCCTCTTGCCATTCTCAGAAATAACTGTTTAACTATTTTACTAATATTGAATTTATTATTGTACAGCTATTACATGGGAGAGTTTGCCTTACTTATATCACCTTTTTATTTTTGGTAGCGATCTCACAATATTTCTGTATTTTTTCCTCATAACTTTAATTTCTCTATTTTTTCATTGTCACTTTTTTAGTTTTTTTAAAGCAGTTTTGAGATGCGCCATACAATCACCCACTTAAAGGATATAAATCAATGGTTTTCAGTATATTCACAAAGCTCTACAAGTATCTCAATAAATTTACAGCCCCTCTACATGCCATATCATTAGCAGTCACTCCCTAAATGGGAATCATATAACCTGGTCTTTTGTTTCACTTAGCATTTTTTCAAGGTTGTAGCTGTATCAGTACTTATTCCTCTTTTACTGCTGAATAATATCTTCTATGCACCAGATTCTGTTGATCCAATAGCCATTTGGGTTTTTCCTGTCTGTTTGGGTTTTTGTTTTCACTTTTGGGCTACTATGAGTAAGGCTGCTATGACAATTTATGTACAAGTTTCTGTGTGGACCTAAGTGTTCATTTCTCTTGGGTAGGAATAGTATTATACAATTTTTTTATAAGATCTTTTGACTTTCCATTGGTAATATGAGAATATTAGAGCCTTATAAGTATTGTTGAGCTTTAATTCTTTTGGCAATTGAGGTTTAAAATTTTTATATTATATATTTAAACCCAAATAACATTAGATATATGACTAAGGTTTCTAGAAAGTTCTTTATGAATGCATAAAATATTAAATTCTCAAGTTTTAAAAATTCTCTATCTCTGAAAAACCAAAAACCTCTAATTATCTAACACAAAACTTTTTGTAGAATTTCCTCAAGTAGATTCACTTCAAATAGTTGCATGTGACTGAGGTTTTTATCATGCATACACAGCTTGTTCTTCGATAGTCAGAATACCTAATCAGCTGCCTGATGTTGTACAGTAGGTCACACATGAGTAGATAGCACTTACTCAAACCAGAAGTCTGGATGCAATTTGCTTTGATTGATCTCTCTCACAATTCCTACATCTTACGTATGTCCAACTGTGCTAATTTAACTTTATGAATATTATTGAATTCACTTTCTCCTACTTTCCATCCCTTCTACTGGTTCAGAGATCAGTCTTTCTTCTAGGGCTTTCGGTCTTGCCTATTCCCTCTGCCTTTCTCTTCAGATACCCCAAGATTCATCGACTTCCACAATGAGCCAGAGACATCTAGCCAAACACAAATTGGATCCATTACTCACTTCCTTAAAGTTGTTGATAGCTGATCCCCAAGACCACAAAACAAATAATAAATAAATAATAAAGTCTTTGATGGCTTCTCAATCCCTACAAAATAAAGTTCAATTTCCTTAACATGACATGCAGCTATTTTGTACCTTATCCAGGCCAACCTTTGGGCTTTTCCTGTCTTATAATTCAAGATTCTAAACAACTACTCTAAGTTCTTCTACAAACCACAATTAATCTTAGGGTGTAGCTCATTTTTTTTTCTTTTCTGTGTGGAGTTCCCTTCTCTGCCTCCTTCAACAGATGACTCTTACTTATTCCATAAAACTTAAGTCTGGGGACCTCCTTTCTTTTCAGGAAATCTCCTAAGGCCATCCTATTCAAGTTAGCTGTTCTTCCTTTGTGTTCTCTTAGCAACTTTTACATGTCTCTATCACAGTGTTTTTCACAGTACACTCTATCAGTATCTTTCATGGGTTAGTTTCTCACCCCATTATAGAATCAACAATAATTCCTTCTTTTCTGGGAAGCAGAGGCAGGAGGATCAGCAGTTCAAGCACAGACTAAGCAATTGACCAACTTAGTGAGACCCTATCTCAAAAAAAAAAAATTAAAAAGGGTTGAGGGTGGGAAAACAAAAGGGTTGAGGGTGTAGCTCAGTGCAATCCCCAGCACTGTAAATTAATTAATATTTCCTTTTTAGTTTAATAATCAAGTATCAATAATTCCTTTTCTTAGTTTTGATGATTCATGATTATTCGAGGGTTTGCTTTTTTTTTTTTTTTGCGGTACTGGGAATCAAACTCAGGACTCTGTGCTTGTGAGGCAGGCGTGGTGCCACTGTGCTAAATCCCCATTCCATCTAGTTCTTATTTTTTTCTCAATATCCCAACAGTTGACAAGCCTTTTTCTCCTATCATGTCTTACTTTGTAAGTAACTCAAAGCTAATGTCTTATTTTGCTTATTAACTCTATTTTTACGTTTGGTCCAGTACCTGGTATATAGTAAGCACCAACTAAATGCTGAGATGAACTGTATATGCTACCTTTTGACACACAATTTTATGTCTACATTGAATTCATTTCTTACAAAAATATGGCTATGTTATCATGTATTATACATGTAAATTTTTAACAATTAAGATATATCTGAATTTTTAGTAATCTTATATTATGCTGAAAACCAGATCAGAATAGTGGTTTAATTTGTGCTATAGAATGTACTAAAATATTTCACAACCCAAGCACTGCTCTTGAGATTACCTTTTGTAAACCAGTGATAATGTCATCAAACATGTTACATAAACATTCCCTCATCATACATTTAACTTTCTGTTCAGATTCATTATATTATCTCCTACACTTACATAACAGTTGGTTATGTAATGACTTCACCAATGAAGCTCAAAGACTTCCAATACTAAGGAAATCAAATCCTGAAACTTGTGATGAGAGGTGTTTTACTAGACTTTCAATTCTCTCTGATGAGTCATTTTGCTTCATTGAAGCTATGAAGAAATAAGATCTGCTTGTATGAATTAACTTTGGAAGAACTCAAGAAACAAAGGAAGACAATATGTGTTAGTCAGTGAAAAACAATCCCAAGCCAGGTGTGGTGGCTTATACCTGTAATCCCAGTACTTTGGAAGCCTGAGGTAGGGGTTCAAGCCCAGCCTTGGCAATTTAGTGACTTAGTGACCCTATTCCAAAATTTAAAAAACACCATATCTATATATTTGAATGAAACAAGCTAGGAGGCTGGGGTTTATGTGTTACTTTATAGTATAGATGTTGGGGTGTTAGGGGGAGGGTAACCAGTTCTCCACCCCCCTCAAGATAATGGCTGTGATTTAAAATAGGGGTAATTACAATCTGGAGAATCTAAAAAGTGGATTCATTTAACCTTCAATATAATTAGTTCATAAGTTTTAATCTAAATATTTAAAGTCAAATAATATTTATAATTTGCTGCTAGTCATAAATGCTGCCTCTGGCTTTGGGGAAAAAACAAATAAAAAAAACTAAACTAAAGACTAAACACTTCAGACACCAGAGGCATCCTGTCATTTCCTTCTTTAAAATGGAACTTGGGGCATTTAGGGTAAATGAAACTAATAAAAACCATTAAATTCCAAATTCTTCAGGGAGAAAAGGGGGATAAATTTCTATGGGAATATCTTTGAACACAGTGGGTAAAGTAGGGACTTTAGTTCTAGCCCCTACAAGAAATCTTTGGCAGAGTAGTGAACTGAATTTCAGTCTGGCAACTCACTTATGCTTTATATATGTAAGATCTCAATTTTGAACTGAACTTCAGACTTGCATCTCATCTAGTATTCTCTATAGAGAAAAGGTATCAGTTTCGTGTTTCTAGGGTATAAAGTATAAGCCCTTAACATTTTGCACTGGATTTCAGAAGGAATGCAAAGTTCACAAAATTATCATACTTAGCATGATGAGGAAGAGGAAAATAAGGATCTTTATGGTCTCTGTCAAAGAGTTGGAATATTACAGTATTTTGGTGAATATGGATATTAAAGGGGCTTGCATCCTGAGTTATTTTTTCTTTCAAATCTTATAATAGAGTTCATAATCTTAAACAATTTAAAAATATGTATTTAGTTAACTTTTCTTGAATGTAAAAGGCACTTATTTATTAACCCCTAATTATCCATTTACTTCCAGACTTGATTGTGTATGTAATTACCTTTTGTCAGGTACAATAATTTGCTCTATAAACATGTCAGAACACTTGCTGCTTCATCTGTTTCAACAGATAAATGTGGTCTTTCCACAACCTGAGGGCATAATTAAATATGGGGGGGGCAGTTATCAAACTACACTGAAGCTGATTCACTAAGGTAGAGGTTCATAGCATGTAGCCAAGGCTTACTTTGGAGCCTGATGCTTGCCTGAATGCTTACTTAATAACAGATTTCTGTGACAAGGTAACACTGAAACATTCTGGTTAATGCAGGTATCCACATGAACTTCATCACAATGAGCAACAGATGAACTTTAAGAAGCACCTCATTTAAGAAGCAAGTCAATAGCTTTTGGCATCACACCCTCATACAGGTTAGAGCAGTAGAGTACAAAAGAGAACCTAAATAAAAATAGTAGGGGAAGCTTGGGAAGCTAAACGCAGCTCCTTGAATTAAATGGCTTGTGATCTTAGTCCTACAATGCTTGTATGTGAATCTGCACTATGGGAGTGCAAAAAGAAATCCCTACCTGACCTTTGCATAACCTAAACAGGAAATTAGGACATTTCTAAGCAAAATAGGCTATGTCATCCTGTTAATTGTTTCCATTGACACTTTGCATAAACATCTTGCATTAGGCCAGCAGAAAAACCTCAAGCGCGTCTCTTCTCTACAATAACATAAAAACAGTGCCTGGCCCAGTGTCCTCAACACAGTTGAAGAGGTAGAGTTTTGGTGATGAGAATTAGGTGAATAAACAATAGGAAAGAGATGAACAGGTAGGAAAGTTGGAGGTTATCTTCAAGTATTTACAGAGTGGTAGAAAAAAACTCATAAAATATTAAAAATAGAACTTAATCTTGGTAAGAATATGGAGAATTAACAGGGTAGTTAGTAATTCTAAAGAAAGAATAAATACAACTTAAAATGATTCAGCATTTCTTAAGAAAATAATTTTAAAATATCTAATATTTGATTATGGTGTTTCAGAATGTTAGAAATTTGCTCCATTTGGTTGGAGAAAATCAAGTTCTTTATTGTCTCACCAAATATTTCATGGATATTATTCACTTATCTGATTATATTTTACTTGAATAAGAAAATGCATAGTTAATGTTTTTTATTACATTGTCTTAGTCCAGTTCTGCTTCTTTAAGAAAATTCATAATTTATAAACACTTGAAATTTATTTCTCACAGTTTTAGAGACACACCACAGCAGACATCAATAGTGTACGTTTATGAATAAATAAATTCCTTTCCAATCCATTTTTTTTTCCCTGTACCAGGGATCAAACTTAGGACCTTGCGCTTGCCAGGCAAGTGCCAGCACCACTGAGCTACATCCCTGGCCTTCCAATCCAATTTTTAAGAAATCAAGCTGCTTTCATTTTGAATCAATAAATTTAATGGGGTTATAATCTGGGTCTCAATTTCCTCTTTTGTAATATGAGGGGATTATAATCTGATGTAACAAGTAGTATATGTGACACCCTGCTGAAGGCTCAATTTTTGAATTCAAGGAGATCATAAGTATTAAAGGGAAAGATATTCACTTCAACATAACTACAGCTAACATGCTAATTACATGGACAGACCTATATACAAGTTATTATTATTAGAGCATTAACACTGTTTGGGAGGAGGGAATACCCAAGAAACCATCTTAAGTTGTACCCAAATGTAAACCTTATAAAGGAGTTTAACAAGAATGGGTAGAGGTATTTCAAGCAGGGGACAACATAAGGAAAGGCACAAAGATGAGAAACAGTTGTGTTTATGAGGAGCTTTATGCACTTTAGTGTTGCCAAACTGAAATATGAGTAAGAGTTCTGGACAGGGTATAGGAGGGTCAGGAGCTGGATCACAAAAGGATATGCGTGCCTTATTTAAGAACCTTGGGTAGCCACTGAAAGGTTCTAAACAAGGAGACTGGCATGGTCAGATTCTCCCACTGTTCTGTAAAGGAAGGATTTGAAGCAAAATATTTAAAGACATAATTAGGAAACTGGTGTGACAACCTCATAATACACTTAGACAGACAAGTAGGTGGTGGGGATAGACGAGGATGGATGGTGGTAGGCATGTAGCTAAGATGGAGAGAAGAGGATGGGTTTGAGAAATAGTCAAAGGAAAAATCTCTCATGGTGACTGGACATAGGATATGGCTGAGTGGTTCCACCAACCAAAACAGAAAGACACCAGATCTGAGAATGAGAGATGACATGATCACAGCTTTGGCCACACAGGATGTAGTGGAAATATCTACCAAGGAACGGGATGTGTATCTCAAGCATATACCAGTATGTGCCAGAGATATGATGAGAGTGATCAACTCACCTAGGTAAAGAGTGTAGACAACATGATTCTATAGACAGAAATCTCAGAGACACTAACATTTAGGGAATAGGAAAAGGAGACTGAAAGGAGAGAATACATTAAGAAAGTACAGTCCTTAAAGAAGAAAGTTTTATTTTTAAAAAATTAAGTTTATTGGTATATTTTAGATATACATAATGATCACATTCATCATAGGGAATTTGTCTCTGTATATATCTTGAGTCTTCTTTTTTTCCCATTCCCCTCCCTCCCTTCAACCGCTTTTTCCCTTCTTACTTACAAAAGCTTTGTTTCCATTTTTCCTATTTTATTTTCCTTTCTCTTCTTTCCTTTCCCTTGCTACCTTTCCTAGTTCCCCTACCCATTTGAGCATTTTTGAAGAAGAAAGTTTTAAAGAGAAATGTGAACCACATTATCCATTGTGGCAGAAAGAGCCAGTCAGATCAGGGCTAAAAATGTTTCCTAGCCTTCTCTGGTGGTCTGATGAACACTTTTATAGGATGTAGCAAAGCAAACAATAATGTACTAAAGAATGAATGAGAGATGAGGAAACAAGGATAATCAATTTTAAACTATTCTTTTAAGGAATTTCAATGCAAAGGAGAGAAGAGAGTTTAGAAAGAAGATAAAGCAAAGGAAAGGCCGATGAATATATGGAAATAAAGTCCCATAGAAAAGATGGGGTTAAGGGGAAAGGAGGCTTCCTGTCAGGTGTAGAAGTGCATGCTTGTAATGCTAGCACTTGGGAGGCTGAGGAATGCAGATAGCTGTGAGTTCAGCCTGGGCTACATAGTGAGTTTAAGGCCAGCCTGAAGTACACAGTGAAACCGTGTCTCAAAAAAAAAAAAAAAAAAAAAAAAAAAGGTTGATTTAGCCTATAATCCTAGTACTTGGGAGGCTGAGGCAGGAAGATCATCATTAGTTCGAGGCCAGCCTGGGCTACACAGTGAGTTCAAGGCCACGCTGAAGTACATAGAGAGAATGTCTCAAAAAAAAAGCACCTGAGAATGACAGGTAATCTATCTGACTGCAAAATCAACGGTGAGAGAACAATGGCAACAGAGATGACAGAAGACTCCAAGGAATTGCTGATTTCCTCCAAGAATAGAAGAACAAATGGCTCTGAACACTATGAATAGAAATTGAGAATGAAAGGAACCCCATCCCCTCCAATATGCAGCCAGGGAAAGAATGTGCACTACCTCTAGAGAGGGCTACACAGTTAGTGCATCCCTAACCTACCAAACTAAAGCTTCATGGCCATTCACACTAGAATGAGGGTTTTCAGGTGGTACAGAATAAGAGGGCTAGAAGAAATGAAAAGATGCAGACTGACAAAATGATGAAGGAATTAAACAGTAAAAAGGAAAAATATGGAAAGAGAAAGTGCTTAATTTTATTGAGTAATCAAATATTTTAATCTCCTAACATGAGTGATGCATAGTTAGGGACTGCCGAAATGGCCATGTCTGACCAGCCTTCAGAGATGGTAAAGGCTGCCTTGAGATTTTTAGAAGGGAGGGAAGTGGCTATCTGAATGTATGGTATCTACGAACACCTGCAACAGTGGAAAGAGTCCTACTTAAGAGGAGAATTTCTAGGTTCAAAACTAGTGGTAATGGTTAGATTTCCTGAAGTCCCTCCCAATTCTTAAGTTATAAGATTTCACAGTCATGAAAATCACAGATTCACAAACTGAATGTAACTGGCAGATGCTCTGATACTTAAGAAAAAATAATACTTTTTTTTTTGGTATGGAGGATTGAGCTCAGGACCTAGCGCTTGCAAGGCAGGCAGCAGAACCCACTGAGCTAAATCCCTGGGCCAAGAAAACATAAAAAGGGTCAAGGAAAAGGAGAGAACTGTAAATTGTAAAATACTCTAGGATATTAAAATGTCGCTTAAACACTATAACATATACCTAAAAAAAGTACGAGCAAAACTACTATGAAAGATTTTCAAATTTTAAAAATCCCTTCAGTAATTTGTCTTCTGACATTACATAAGTAAAAATTTTTATCATGATTATATGTGCTTGGTTCTTAATAGATCACTACTGACCTACAAAACACAACTAGTTTCTTTTGTAATTTGTTTTTACACACAGAGGAGAAATGCATTCCTTCAAAGTGCTAGCAGAATGTTAGCAATGTCAAGTTCTCTGAGCCATTTAGATTTGAAGGTAGGGGAGGGGGTTCTGTGGACTGCTAATAATTTCCTGAAGTTCGAAGTATGTACATATGCCTAGTTTTGGAGGTTTGGGTCAGAAGCATTAGCTCTCCCTTTGGAATACTAAATACAAGCTTATTGAATTAAACTAAATTATATTCCACAGAACAATTTGAGAAGCAAAAGATTAGGACTATGTCTTTTCTGAAACAAGACACAGCCACAAAGAAAAACCATAGAGATTAATGCATACAAAAAAGCTGATAATTTAAACCACTGAAAAACCTTTGTATATAGTTTGAATTTGGGTCCCTTTCACATACAGGTAAATCACCTATGGTGTATCCTGTTAAGACCCTCTAATATATGAAATTCACTTCATCTCCTACTGTTAGCTTTTCTTTATTTCCATTTTAGACCATTAGTTTCACTTGAACATCTGATTAAAGTGGAGTATGGGCTTTTCTGTACTTTACAGGAAAAACTGAGTTTCGGAGACATTATGTGTCTTTTCAAATTTACAAGTAGGATTGGAATCTAATTTTCTTTGTAAGTGCTTAAAAAACTAAACTGAAATCACTTACTTTATACAAGTTTTTCTTTTATTTGTATGTATAACAATTCCGCTTTCATGAAAAATAAAAACGATAAATGATCCCATTCCCTCCCTGCAAAACAACTACAGGTATGTTCAAAAGTGCGTGCATGTATTTGTGAGACGGCACATTATTAAAGGGATGGAACAAACACACCAATTACACCAAGATACTGAAGAGGGGAAAAAACTGGGAACTTTCTCTTTATGTGTGATTTCTGTTTGTTTCAAAAAATCATTTTAGAAGGTAATTTTCCAAACTATAAAACAGCTATAACATTTTTTTTCCTGGTACTGGGCATTGAACTCAGGACCTTGCACTTGCTAGGCAGGCGCGGAGCCACTGAGCTAAATCCCTGGCCCAAAACAGTTATAACTTTATTCTTAAAATAATATTCAAAACCTAAGTTCAAGTTTTATATTAATAAGTGAAGATGTGAACACAAATCTCTCTCTCTCACACACACACACACACACACAAACACACACACACTCACACACACAAACTGTAAACTTCCAGAATTATAATACTGGAGAGCATGAAGAAGAAAAAGGCAAAAGCCATTTAGGTTCAGGCTAATCCTTTATAATCTAATCTTTCCCAAAGGGCAGCATACTTTCCTAATATATGGACCTTAAGGTAAACTTTTTGAGATGTCTGGTCTTGTTATATTCAAGAGTAAACCCAAATACACCTTTCTTTAATTCTTTGGTACTTTAAATGAATTTAAAATTGTTTAAAGATAAAATGCTTGGTGGAGGAGCTGTGTGAACAAGCTTGTTGTCCTGCTACTATTATCTAGTCAAGCATTCGGATATTACAACTTTGGCAAATCCCATTAATACTTTGAGAAGTCAAAGACTTTAAAACTTCTAAAGAAAGTTCCTGTGAAGTAGTCACATGGGCAAGTTTAAGCAAGCAAGGTGTGTATACAATATGGTAACAATATAATGCAAACAAAAGAAGATTTGTTTAATTATAGTGAAAATAATTGTTATTTAAAAGTGACTTTTCTTTATCATAGAAGAATAAATAGTCTAGTGGCAAAAGAATTGTATGTTATGATGCCTTAAGACTAGAAACAGAAGACAAAAATTTCAAAGTAAAGTCTTGGCAGACACCCAGTCTCCATGATAAAAATTTTGGCCAAACGATTCCTTCATAACTTTCAAGGCTTATTCTTACCCCTAGAAGTAGAATCTAAAGTTGCTCATTTTAAGTTAAATTCAATTTTCATCCTGATTTTTCATTATTATGTACACTGAACTTCTCTAAAATTTATAATTACTTTGGAGGGGGTACAGCAGAGAGGAATAATCAGACTACGTATAAAAGGGTAAAGGAAAGTAGATGAGGGAGACGAGAACAAGGAGGTACGTGCCCAGGATACTTTTGGTTTCAAGCAATGTTGCTGGAAGGAAATATCAGCTGCTAATATTTTACTGTGATATAAACCTGGCACAGCAGCCTTCCTACTGCCCTGATGAGGTATGCTAAGTTCAGAGAGATGGTAACTGCTGACTCAATTAACTAACAGTCTCTATAATGCAAGTCTCACACATTTCACTAACTTTAACAATGAAGATAAGCGTGCCAGGAGAAAGCTCTCTCCTAGAAGTAAGCCTTACAACATTTTCCCTCACATTCTGTTAACCATTAAAATACAAACGTGAAACAGTTCAGAAAAATTTCCCAAGGTCATACAGTAGTTATTAAGAGAAGCAGGATTTCCTACTCAACAGTGTTCTTGTCAACAAATTGAGGTATTTCAGTGGCTTTCTCTTTAGATGCCTCAGTTTCTGTCCTTTAGCCAACATAAGTTTCTTTTCATTGATGCTAATGAACTCGTCTCACAAATAGTCTGGCTCTTCCTTATTGTGTACTACTCACATATATTTCCCCAGTGTTGGGTTATGGGAGGCAATAAATAAACATTTGTTTAGTAAATGAACAAGTAAATAAAGGAAAACCCATCTACATACAATGCTTTTTACTGCAAAACAGTTTTAGGACTGCACTAACAAATGTTTGTTTTCATATTGTACTGTTCCAAAACAAATGCTTAGGATAAATTTATCTGTAACACTGATAACAGAAATTTTCAAGTACACATGACGACATCACTATGAAATAGTGAGCTACATTATCAGTAATTAAGTAATATCATATTTAGTCATTTGTAGCCTAGACTACCAAAATCACCTATTGATTTTCATGATTTTAATTCTGTCCCTTTTAAATCTATTGTCCTTGAAGCAACGAAAATAATCTTTCAAAATTTAAATTAGAGCATAATAATTGCTTCAAAACTTTAAATTATTTCCTATCATACTTACCATCCAAACTTCTTTACAAGGCTGTCAAGGTCCTATATGATTTGGCTCTGATAATCATCTTCATTTCATCTACACCTCTCTTCCCCTGCTCACTACATTACAACCATTCTGCTCTTTGATAAAACTTAGGATTTTGTACTTTCTCTCTCCTCTGGCAGGAATTCTACTCCCTTTATCTCCCAATTTCATTCCGCTACCTGCTTAAATGTCACCTCCACAGACTCCAGAGAGAGGTGTTCTTGATTGCTGGGGCTGAAGCTGTGCATCTCATCTCCAGTCACTATCATATTACCTGTGTTATTTTCTCATAGCACCTAAAAACTATTTGATATTAGCACTGTCTGCTGGGAATCTCCTTCCAACAAAATAAGATTATGAGACCTGGTATCTTGCTTATCTTACCACAGAATTCTCAGCACTTAAAACAGTGCCCAGAGTAAGTACTCAAATATTCATCAAGTACATGAAGAAAACACCTGAAAATGGAGCAGCTCTTGGTGATTTTGCTTAATCTGAACACCTTTCTAGCTTCCCTAGAGTAGTGTGGTTAGTAAGCATTTTTGAGGTTATACTTGCTGCCTTTGAGATGAAAACATTGGGTCTTCTTCTCAAAAAAATATACAAATTCTAAATGAATCTCCTAAAATCAACTCATGGTTTTCAGTTTAGAACCCATAGTCTAAAAGGATGTAGGCCTTTTTTGCAATGTGAGCTTTACAACTGAATCTTATCCATGGAGTTGAAGACTAAAAGGAAAACAAATCAATAAAAGCCTGAAAATTATTCCTAACAGATTTCTCTATAAAGTGGTAGAATATTGGAGTACTCAAATGAGTAATGTTCAAGGCTAATGGTTGCTTGGTCCTCATAAGGCATTAAGAAGCCCAGGCTTGGGGCCGAGGATTTAGCTCAGCGGTTCTGCCACCTGCCTTGCAAGCAGAAGGACCCAAGTTCGCTCTCCAGTACCGAAAAAACCCAAAGAAGCCCAGGCTTATAATTTATCATGAAAGAAATGTTGATGCACATATGCACATATGTTGATACATGTAATAAAACAAATCTGTAATGTGAGTAGTAGTTTTATGGCTTGTCTTTTTAAAAAATTATACACTGGCCGCCATCCCATGGTCCTAGGGCAAAGAAGCTGAGCCGGTCCCAGCACCCGGAAGGAAGCTCCCGTGCTGCCATCCCACGCTCCTAGGGCAGAGAAACTGAGCCAGTCCCAGCACCCGGAAGGAAGCTCTCCCTCTGCCATCCCAAGCTCCTAGGGCAGAGAAGGTGAGCCGGGCGGGTGCCAGAAGCACACTCCCCCCCGCCCGCCATGGAAATGAGAAGACACATAAACAAGCCTCAAAAACAGACTTCTGGATCACCTACAGCAACCCCAAAGGGAAACGAGGTGGAACAATCTGATACTCAACCACCTGGACTCTCTGAACTGGCAACAAAAGAGGATCTGGGAAAAATAAAATCAGAAATAATTACTCAGATAACAGCAAAGATTGTGCTCATGGTGCAAGACATGATTTATAAATCTAGAGAAGATACAGATAAAATAAATAGAGGATCTGAGGAACATGATGGAATCCCAACATAGGAAACAAATGGAATCCATAAAAGAGATGCAAACAGATTTCCAGGAGATCAAAAACTCCATCGAAAGTCTACACAGCACAATGAGCCAAGGTGAGGACAGAATTTCACATATAGAAGAAAAGATTGCAATTCGTGACCAGGAAAAGAAAAATTGCTTTAAAATTGTAAAGGAACACGAGAAATCAATCCAGCAGCTGCTAGACAATGCAAAGAAGAATAACATAAGACTGATTGGAGTCAATGAAGAAACAGGAGAGAGTGCAGATGACATAAAAGAACTCTTCACAGAAGTGATGGCAGAAAACGTCCCAAGGAGGGCAAAAGAACTTGACATACAGATAAGTGCGGCATATAGGACTCCAGCTGGCCTTGGTCAAAAAAAATCTATACATAGGCATATAATAGTTAGGATTCCAGAAATCCAACAGAAGAATAAACTTCTACAAGCAGTGAGAGAAAAGAAACAAATCATATACAAAGGAAAGCCCATCAGAATCACAGCAGACTGCTCAATGCAAACCCTCAAGGCAAGAAGAGCTTGGAGTGATGTATTTCAAGCCCTAAAGGAAAACAGCCTCCAACCCAGATTGATGTATCCTCCAAAACTATCTTTCAAAATTGATGGAGAAATAAGATACTTTCATGATAAAGAGCACCTCAGGAACTTCATGAATATCAAACTGGCACTCCAAAAAATTTTAGACAATACCCTAGGAAAAGACAATGAGGATCACAACCCCAGGAAACCCAGCAGAATGAATCCACTGGGCATGACAAATTAAACACAAAGGGGGAGAATCCAACAAAAAGAAAAAGTCATGACAAGGCTTTTAAAACTTTTAACTTCATCTCCCTAATGAGTGTATAATTTAATGTTGTTATTGTACTGATCAGTATTTTTCTGATTCTAGAGTTGCACACCTTTCCTTGTGCTATACTGGCTATTTATCATCTTCTTATGTCTACTTTTTAATTAGGTTGTCTATTAATGAGCTCTAAGAATTCTTTATATATTCTGGCAATAGGTTATATGCATTGTAAATATGGTCTGTTTAAGGACTACTTTTCGTTTTAATGATGTCATTTAAAGTTCTAAATTTTGATGGAATCTCATTTATCAATTTTTTTCTTTTATACATCATATCTTTTCTATACTAGGTAGTTCTTGCCTACCCTGAATTCATAAACATTTTTCCCTTATAATTTCTTCTTAAAGTTTTATACTTTTAGGCTTTCTTATTTAGGTTCATAGATCCCTTCAAGTTATTTTCATGTATGGAAATAAAGGGTTGAGGTTAATTTTTTATATATGGATACCAGGTGTTCTAGTGCCGTTTGCTGAAAACACTATCTCTTCCTCAGCTCTTGAATTGAGTTTATATTCTATAAAATGCTAATGTTAAATAATCTTTCAAAACTCAGTGGACTATATATGTGTGGTTCTATTTCTAGATTCTCTGTTTTATTCAAATGATCTATATGTCTTTCCTTACACCAACACTGCCTTGATTACTGTAGCTTTAGAAGAAGTCTTAAAATTAGGTACTAAACGTCTTCCAACACTGTTTTTTGTTGTTTTTTTTTTAAACTTTTCTAGGTCCTTTGTACTCCTACATAACTTTTAAATTTCAATATCCAATTCTTCATTTATAGCAAGTATACACAGACCTGAATTTTTATATATATGTTGTGTTTCCTAATCCTGCTAAATTCAGTTCTAGGGGCTCCTAGAGATTTCTTAGCATTTTCTCTGTAGATGATCATTTCATCTACATATAAAGATTTTGTTTCTACCTTGACAATCCTATCCTAATTGTGTCATTTTATTGCCAGACTATTTTGGTGGGGACTAGGTTTCAAAGTTTAATGGACAGAGAAAGAGTAAGCTTATCTGCCCTTGTTCCCCACCTTAAGGAGAAAGCATTGTATCTTCTCCATTCATACAAGGCCTTCTCGCTGGAAGTATGGAGCACATCTTTAATCTGTTGAGAAGGTTCTGTTCTACTTATAGTCTCCTGATAGCTTTTACCATGAACAGCTCTAGAATTTAGTCCAATACTTTTTCTCCAACTAGTGACAGGATCATATGGCTTTTGCCTTTCCTCTGTTAAAATGATGACTTTTGGGGGTGGATCTTCCAGTGCTGAACCAACACTGCCATCCCTATAACAAAACCACTTTCTACATACTGCCAGATCTGACTTCTAACAGTTTGTTTTGTTAAACAAATTTCTACCTATGTTCATACTTTTTCCTTCTATTATCTTTATCCAGATTTAGGATTAGCACAATGTCGAGTTCCAAAAATGAGGGGAAAAGTGTTCCTTCTTTTTTCTGCTTTAATTGTTTGATATAATTTATCAGTTAAAATGTATATGAGCCTGCTGTTGTCATATAGCTAGGTATTCAAGCTAGGAATATACTTTCTTTAATAGGTGCTATTCAAATTTTATATTTCCTCCAGAGTTAGTTTCATTAATTTGTCTTCCAAGATACTTCTTAGAAGTTGTCAAATTTACTTCAAAAAAGGTTTTTGTAATATGCTTTCTATATCCTTTTAAATTCTGTAAAATCTGTGGTAATGTCTCCTAGGTCTTGATATTGTAATTTTAAAAATGTATAATTGATATTGTGTAACAGGAAGAAAAGGTCTAAAGGAGCAGGGGAATTGGGAGGGGTAGGGGAAAGGAAAAAGGGGAAAAGAAAAAATATGAGAAAATGAAAAAAATGGAAACAAAGTCTTTGCAAATAGGGAAGGGTGGAGGGGTGAAGGGAGGGGAAGGGAAGGGGAAAAAAAGTAAGACCCAAGATACTCGTGTAATGGTAAGGATACCAATGATGAATGTAACTGTATTGTATACCTAAAATGTACTAATAAACTTAATGGGGAAAAAATTATGCACTATACTCTTGCCAATTAAATTAGATCATATAGGACATGAATAAAAACATGTCAAGTTGTGGGAGCTGACAAAGTTAAAAAAAAAAAAAACCAAGAGGAATGAGGGCGTAGCTCAGTGGTGGAGAGGCCTGGTCCCTAGCACAAAAAGAAAAAACTATAAGGACTGGCTTCACATTCAGCATAGTCCAGGAACTCTCCTGAAAGCAACAGGATCGTCCCTAGGTTCTCTCTCTTTTTTTCTTAAAGATACATATTGAGAATCACAAAATGATAAAAAGTGTTCTTTAAAAAATTATGTCAAATCAAAGAAGTAATGACAGGAAAAATAACATTTAAGTATAAAACTCTTAGATTGCAGGGAGGACTTCATGTCAGGTGTAAGAACAAAGTAGCTTTTGTTCCTCTACCTTTCTTTTTTTGCATCTGTAGGTGTTGATAGTTAAGTTAACATATAAAGTAAGCCAAGCAGGTAAAGAAATTTCTATAAGTTCTAAAGGGTTTAAAACTTTTTTTAGTTTTTTTAGTGCTATTAAATAATAATACTTATTATTTTTTCTGGAAGTTCTGGCTTTAAGGATCTTGTTTTGGCGAGAATTAGATATTCTGTCTTAAGAAAAGGTGTGATTATCCTGAAAAAAAGATCCTTCAAACTTTATTTCCTTAAAACTATAAGACTTTCTTTTTAACAAGCAGAAAATTACAGAATTTACCTTAATCATCTTATCAAAACATCTGTCCTTTGAATGGTAATCATTAAGAAATCAAGCAATAACAAATCTTGGTGTGACTGTGGTAAAAAAGGAACTCTCCTCCATTGCTGGTGGGAATGCAAACTAGTACAACCATTATGGAAATCAGTATGGAGATTTCTCAAAGAACTGAAATTAGAAATTCCATATGACCCAGCTATCCCCCTTCTAGTATCTTCCCCAAAGAGCTTAAATCTCATCACACTACAGTGATACATGCACACCAATGTTTATAGAATCATAATTCATAACAGCTAAATCCTGGAAGCAGCCTATATATCCACCAGTAGATGACTGGAAAAATAAAATGTGGTATCTATATATGATGGAATACTACGGGGCTATAAAGAATGACAAATCTGAGACATTTGTAGGAAAATGGATGCACCTGGAAAATATAATGCTGAGTGAAATAAACCAGACACACAAGCTTAAATACTGTATGGTATCTTTCATTTGAGTGAGCCAAAGTACAAACAAAGAAAATGATAAAGGATGGATAAAAAGGTACAAGGAGACTGGTCTCTTGCAATAAAGAAGTGGTCCAAGGGAACAAGGGCAAAGGGGTGAAGAGGAGGGGAGAGGAAATAAGAAGAATAAAGACATGCCAGGTACAGGAACCTAATAACCCCAACTAATGTAAAGATTATAGGCCATAATATGAACTAAGACAAATAATATCAACAGGAATAAAAAAATGGGTTAAGGAAACTAGAGGAGGAGGGAGAGGAGGTGAAGGGAAGGGGAAAGGGATTAAAAAAAAAGAAACAGGCTGTAATATGCACATGTAACTATTCCCCATGAACTGCAAACACATACAAATAAAATTTAAAAACCCTAAAAAAAAAAACTATCCTTCAATTTACCATCTCATTTGATGATATATGAAGCATATCAGTAAGTTAAAAAAACTCAGTAATGAATATATTCTTTACTTCTCTCCAAGTATGCATAGTGTGGTTCAATAACAATAGCTTGATGATTCACTAAGGAATCTGACAGCTGTTTGGATGTGAACTGTATATGAGATGGTATTTTAATTTCCCACTTAAATCTTTTCATTCTTCACAAGCAATCCTATATTACCGTTTCATGCTTCTTAAAAACAAGTTATTCTTTATGACTGACTGACTGGTTCATTGTGCTTAAGCAGCATTAATCCACTGTTAATTATAATCCTTCACAAAGTCATCTGATGCTTTGAAAAGGAAGTTCAACAAATTGTTTTTGAAAACTTACTATTATTTTTCATAGTTTTTGTATGATTTGCATTTTAATATTTAAATTTCATCCATCTACTTAAAAGCTTATTTATTTGCTAGTATAACCCTCTGTTTTTATCAGATAGTTCTACGGACCCTTAAATTAAATTAATAGCAGTGCAGATAAAACTGTTTTGAAACTGTGTGCCACAGAACACTGCTTTGCAGAACAGCAAGAAAGTTTTGTTTCTGCAAAGTACTCAGCATCCAAATGAGTTTTTTGGGGAGGGAAATGAGATACATTTTTACTCTAGGGCTTTTCAAAGCCTTTAATGTGTCAATGAAATTGTGAATTTATGAGAGGGACACAATATGCAAAGTTTTCTGTACTTATTTGACCATAGTTTACTTTCTTCAGGACTTGTTCCAAATAACAGTTTAGAAAATGCTGCTTTACTTTTGCTTTATATTTAGTCACTGCTGATTATGTAATTAAAGTATGTATTGCCTTTGTGAAAATTTTTATAATTTACCTGTCCAAAATATTCTTTCATCCAAGCAGTTGGTTGCGGAAAGATAATTTTTAAAAAATAAAGTTAAGAGGGGGTAGGGGAAGAAGCGCACGATGTGCGCATGCCCTCTCCCTCGGCCACCGCTGCCACCTCCTTCTGCCGCTCCTGGAGCTGCTCCTGTGCTCCTTCGGTGCGGACCTGGTACCTCTTTTGTGAAGCGGCAGCTGAGAAGACTCGGGAGCTCGCTATGGTCAATGAAAAGCCCAAGGAAGGAGTCAAGACTGAGAACAATGATCATATTAATTTGAAGGTGGAGGGGCAGGATGGTTCTGTGGTGCAGTTTAAGATTAAGAGGCATACACCACTTAGTAAGCTAATGAAAGCCTACCGTGAACAACAGGGTTTGTCAATGAGGCAGATCAGATTCGGATTTGATGGACAGCCAATCAATGAAACAGACACACCTGCACAGTTGGAAATGGAAGACGAAGATACAATTGATGTGTTCCAGCAACAGACAGGAGGTGTCTACTAAAAAGGGAACCTGCAGGAACTCTACTCCAGAACTCCGTTCTTACAGACCAAGAATACATTCTCAATTAGAAAACTGCAATTTGGTTCCACCACATCCTGACGACTACAGTATAGTTTTCTCTATTCTTTCATTTACCCCTTCCCCATTCCTTTATTGTACATAAAGTATCCGGTGTATGTGCACAAGCATATTGCATTTTTTTTAAACTAAATGGCCAACAATATGTTTTGATTGACATCAGATGGAGATGGGATGGGGAGATACTGGTTCTGTGAAAATAATTCCCTCTCTCCATTAGTGGCATTGCTCATCAGCTCTTATCTTTATATTCCAGTAAGTTATTTTGCTCTCACTGTTTTAACAGAAAAGACAACATAAAAATCCTTGCATACTTTGTTTGATTGGAGACTTTTAATGTTTTTCATTTATCACTGTAAAACCAAGGACAATTTTATAACTTTTTTGTACATAGCTGTTACATGTAGGGCAATCTGTCTTTATGTAGGAATAAATTACTCTTTAAAAGAAAAAGAATCCTAGATAGTTTTCCCTTTAAGTCAAGTGTCTTGTTTAAATAAACTTGTTTAAAATGAAAAAAAAATAAAGTTAAGATAAATCAAGAAAGATTTTTATTCATTATACTTTTATTGAGAAGGCAGATAATGTGGTCAAGTATTCAGAAATACTCTGATTAAAAATAAAAGAAATAGTGATTTTAAAGAATATTTGTGTGGTCACTTCGGCAGCACATATACTAGAATTGGAATGATACAGAGAAGATTAGCATGTCCCCGGCACAAAGATGACATGCAAATTCATGAAACATTCCATATTTTTTAAAAAAAAGAATATTTGTTTATAGGGAACATTAACTTATATTTGATACTTTAAGTCCTGGAAAGGTGATAAGATAGAGAAAAAAAAATTTGTTTCTTAGTGTTGGGGGTTGAAACCAGAGCCTATCACAGAGCTAAGCATATGCTCTACCATTGAGCTACACTCCCAGTTAAAAGTTTTGCATTCACTAATTTAATGTTTATGAATTATTTACTGTGTGGCAAGAATAGTGGTAGGCCATGAATATACAGCAGAGAACAAAACAGCCATGATTCTTATAGTTTGTAGTTTAGTTTTTCCATTTTAAAATATATTGCTTATATGTTTTAAACACTCTAGAATTGCTTTATTTATTTATGTACCAGGGATTGAACTCAGGACCTTGCGCTTATGAGGCAGGTGGCTGCACCACTGAGCTAAATCCCCGGCCCTATATTTCTTTATTTTTGTGGTACTGGGAACTACAGGAGTGCTCTACCACTGAGCTACAACCCTAGCCCTTTTTACTTTTTCTTCTGTGAGTGTCTCACCAAATTGCCCAGGCTGACCTCAAACCTGAAATCCTCTTTTCTCAGACTCCTGAGTAGCCTGAGTAGCTGGAAATAGAGGCATGCACCATTGCAACCACCTAGAACTGCCTTATTTTCCAAAATACCTTTGAAACTGTAATAGGTCATTATTTAAAAATCTCCAAAACTAGCCAAACACAGTGGCACACGTCTGTAATTCCAGCACTTTGTAAAGAGTAAGACAGGAGAATCACAAGTTCAAGGTCAGCCTGGTCAACTTAGCAAGACCCTATCTCAAAACAAAATTTAAAAAAGAGCTGGTAATATTTCTCAGTGCAAAGGCCCTGGGATCAATCCCCAGTGCCAAAAATAATTCCCCAAAATTATAATAATCTAATTTGCTTATGAGAGATGGTATGAATCATGCAATATAAGCACACAGTTAACAAGATGACAGAAAACATTTTACTTATACATTAGATGCTCATCATTTCTATCTCACAGTCTTATGTGTTACAATTATTTTATATGAAAATGCTATAGGATCCAATTCTTTTCAGTATATGATAACAACGTGAAACAAATTCAATCATGAGCCTTATACCCAAATATCATGCACAAACTTTAATTTCAGCCAGGCACAGTGGTGCACATTTATAATCCTAGCTACTCAGTGGCTGAGACAAAAGGATCAAAACTTTGAGGCCAGCCAAGGCAACTCAGCAAGACTTTGTCTCAAAAGAGAAAAAGAAGCCAGGTGTAGTGGGGCATGCCTGTAATCCCAGCACTCTGTAAGGTTCAGACAGGAAGATCACAAGAGTTCAACTCTAGCCTGGTGAATTTAGTGAGACCCTGTCTCAAAATAAAAATTATTAAAAGGCTTGGGGATATAGTTGAGTGGTAAAGAGACCTTGGGTTTAATCCCCAGTACTATCACCATTAAAAAAAAATCAATTCCAAATGAATTGAAACATAAATATGAATGGTAAACAATACAATTTTAGAAGAAAACACAGAAAAGTATCTTTATGATATCTTGTCAGGCAAAGATTAAATAGGACATTAAAAGGACTAACTATATAAGGGAAAATTATAAAATTTGATTTTTATTAACATTATTTAATTAGGGGATGGAGTACAGATCAGTGGCAGAGCACTTACTATCATGCAATATACAAAAATCCACAAATCAGTAAGAAGCAGATTACCCAAAAGAAAACAAATGGCCAAAAATCTGAATAAGTTATCCACAAGAGGATATTTAAATGGCCAAAAAATATAAAAAGGAGTTCAATTTTCTTAGTCATTAAGAAATGTATATTGAAATGACAATGTAAAATACTACATAGCCACTGGAGTGACTAAAAAGAAACAGACAATATCAAGTAATGACAAGGAGGTTCAGCAACTAGAATTTTTCTACACTACTGTCTGAAATGTAAACTAATACAACTGCTCTGGAAAACTGCTTCATAGTATCTATTAAAATTGATAACAGCCAGGCCAGGTGGCACACATTTGTAATCCCAGTTACCTGGATAGCTGAGGCAGGAAAATCATCAAGGTTGAGGCTAGCTCAAGTTTAACCCTGTCTCAAAGTAAAATTTTTTTAAAGTGTTGTGGATGGATCTCAGTGATAGAGTACTTGCACTTGCCTAGCATGTTTGAGACTCTGGGTTCCATTCCCAGTACCGCCAACACAACAACAACAAACAAACAAAAGCCACACATACACATATATGTGTCTGCATACACACACACACACACACCCCTATAAATAACTATCTATCCATCTATCCCATGACTCAGCAATCCCACTTGTAGGTAAATGCCTCTATAGAAATGTTACATATGTACACTCAAAAGACATATAAAAGAATGACCATGTCAGCATTGTTTATAACAGTAACTATGGAATTGATTCATATGTCTACCAAAAGAATTTATAAATAAATTATGGTATATCTGTACAACAGCAACCTACCTAGTAAGCAGAAAGAGCCATGAATATAGATAGCAACATGATATATTTCACAAACATAACACTGACCAAAGAAGGCAAAACTAAAAAGTTGTGTGGTATGATTTCATATATACAGGGTTCAAAACTAGGCTAAATTTATGTAGTGTTAGAAATCATGACAGTGGTTGTTCATTGAGAGGGAGAAGAGTCACGAATGGAAAGAGAGAGTACTACAGGGGTCTCTTTTGACTTACTGGTCAAGTTCTCTTTCTGGATTTGGATATTACAGACCTTGTTTAAAAAAAAAAAAAAAAAGAGGGCCAGGAATTTAGCTCAGTGGTTCCGCCACCTGCCTTGCAAGCGCAAGGTCCAGAGTTCAATGCCCGGTACCCTAAAAAAAAAAAAAAAAAAAAGAGAAGACACAGAAGAAGCAAGATGCAAGTCCAGACTTCCAGCTTTCCCAAGGCAAACTCAGGGGGCAATGAGGTGGATCAACTCGACAGCCATCCACCTAAACTCTCTAAAATGGTAACAGTGGAAGTAACAAAGCAGATGAATGAGGCTCTAGAAAAAAACCAAATCAGAAATAATTTCTCAGATAACTAGAGATGATGACCATAATGAAGGACATAGTTAGTGTATCTTAAGTGGATACAGATAAAAAAAAAATAGAAGAGGTTAGAAAAATGATGGAAACCATGAATGCCCAACATAGGAAAGAAACAGAATCCATGAAACAGATTCAAACATATATCCAGGAGATTAAAAATTCTATGGGACCAAGACAGTATATAAAGGTGCATATCTCCAATGATGAATGTCATTATATTGTACACCTAAATGTACCAATAAAAGGATATACAAAAAAAAAAAATTCTATGGAAAGGACTGGGGATTTAGCTCAGTGGTGCCACCACCTGCCTCGCAAGAGCAAGGTCCCCAGCTCAATCCCTGGTACAAAAAAAACCCCACAAAACTTTATGGAAAGTATATAATAGTATATATCAACTAAGGTGAGGAGAGAATATCAGATCTATAAGCCATGTCAGCAGTTAGTGAACATGAAAAGAAAGATTTCTTAAAAATAGCAAAAAAACATGAAAAATCAATCCAACAACTGCTAGATGATACAAAGAAGAATAACATAAGATTGATCAGAGTCAATAAAAAAGCAGGAAATAGTACCAACATAATAAAAAAAAGCCTGTTCACAGAAGTAATGGCACAAAACTTCCCAAGAATGGAAAAAGAATGCGATATACAGATAAGTGAGACATACAAAACTCCAATTAGCCATGATCAGAAAAAAAAAAAAAACTACACCAAGGCATATAATAGCCAAGATTCCAGAAATTTAACGCAGAATACTAAAAGCTGTTAGAGAAAAGAAACAAATAATCCATAAAGGTAAGCCTATCAGAATCACAGATTCCTCAACCCAAACCCTTAAGTCACAGAGAGCTTGGAGTGAAGTATTTCAAGCCCTAAAAGAAAACTACCTCTGGGCCAGGGATTTAGCTCAGTGGTTCCGGTGCCTGCCTTGCAAGCACAAGGACCAGAGTTCGATCCCCGGTACCAAAAAAAAAAAGAAAACTACCTCCAACTAAGACTGTTATACCCTGCAAAATTATCTTTCAAAATTGATGGAGAAATAAGACTTCCACGACAGAGAACACCTGAAGAAATTCATGACCACAAGACCAGCACTCCAAAATGTTCTGAAGGATATTATAGAAAGAGATAACAAAGACTACAATTCTATGAATCCCAACAGGATGAATCCATCAGACAAGCAATTAAACAGAGGGGAAAAAAGGGAACCAACAACAGGAAAATTATATGACAAGAATAAGTCAATACATATTGGTTATACCCATCAATGTAAATAGTCTCAATTCACCAGTGAAAAGAAACAGACTGACAGAATGGATCAAGAAACAAGATCCAACAATATGCTGCATACAAGAAATACATTTAACTCAAAAAGCAATTCATAGACTGAAAGTAAAGGATAGAAAACAATATTTCATGTGACAGGAACCCAGAAAAAAAAGCAGGGGTAGCTATTCTATTTGCAGATAAAGTGGATTTCAAGCCAAGACTGATCAAGAGAGACAAAGAAGGTCACTATATACTTGTTAAGGGAACAATCCAAGAGAAAGAAATAACAATTATAAATATATATGCACCAAATACCAGAGCACCCAACTATATAAAACAAATATTAAGACATGAAAACTCAAATAAGCATTAATACAATTTTAATGGGGGACCTCAACACCCCATTGTCACAAATAGACAGATCAACTAGACAAAAAAGTCAACAATGAAATATCAGAACTGAACCAAATTTTTGAACAAATGGACTTAGTAGATGTCTACAGAGTGTTCCACCCCACAACATTAGAAACACATTCTTCTCAGCTATACATGGGACATTTTTCCAAATATACCACAAACTAGCTCACAGAACATGCTTAAGTAACTGCAAAGGAGCTGTAATCATCCCATGCATATTATCATACCAGAGTGCAAAGAAATTCAAAGTCAATGGCAAAAGAAACCACAAGAACTTCATAAACACATGGAAATTAAATAACACCCTTCTGAAAAACCAATGCATCACCAATGAAATTAAAGAAGAAATTAGACAGATTCTACAATTTAATGATAATGCCAATACAACATACTGGAACTTATGAAAGCATTTCTATGAGGGAAATTTATAGCAATGAATTCCCGTATCAGAATAACAGAACAAGCTCAAATGACCTAATGTTGAACCTCAAGCTACTAGACAAAGAAGAGCAAGTCAAGCTTAAAGTTTGTACAAGGAAGGGAATTATAAAGATCAGAGCAGAAAGTAATGCAATGGAGACTAAGAAAACAATACAAAGAATCAATGAATTGAAGAGTTGGTTCTTCCAAAGATTAAATAAAATTGACAAATGCTTAGCCAAACTTATCCAAAAAAGGAAAGGAAAGACTCAAATACATGCAATTAGGAATGAAAAGGGTAAAATAACAACAGATTCTGCAGAAATCCAGAATACCCTGTATCCTACTACTTCAAGAATCTGTATTCTAGTAAGCTGGAAAACATAGAAGAAATTGACAGATGCCTAGATACGGATGAATTACAAAAGCTGAATCAAGAAGATATAAAAATTCTAAATAAACCAATATCAGTCAATGAAATTGACAGTGTAATAAAAAACCTACCAACAAAGAAAAGCCTAGATCTTGACAGATTCACTGCTGAATTCTACAAGAAATTTAGAGAAGACCTAATGCTGCTATTACTTCTCAAACTCTTTAATGAAATTGAAAAGGAAACAATACTTCCAAACTCATTCCTGGAAGTAAGCATTACCCTGATACCAAAACCAGAGAAGAACTCAACCAAAAAAGAGAACTACAGGCTAATCTCCCTAATGAACAGATACAAAAATCCTCAATAAGATACTGGCAAATAGAATATAGCAAATCATCAAGACGATTATACACCATAACCAACTAACTAGGATTTATCCCAAGGATTCAAGGATGCTTCAACATATGCAAATCAATAAATGTAATACACCATATTAACAGAAGAACCAAGGACAAAAACCGTATGATCATCTCAATAGATGCAGAAAAAGCATTTGACATTCCAATAACCATTCATGATAAAAAACCCTACAGAAAACTGGATTAGATAGTCTTTATCGCAAACCTGATAAAAGCTATCTATGATAAGCCAACAGCCAATATCATACTAACTGGACAAAAACTGAAAAATCTCTAAAATCAGGAACAAGGCAAGGATGTTCACTATCACCACTCCTATTCAATATAGTTCTGGAAACATTAGCCAGAGCAATTAGACAAGAGAAAGAAATGAAAGGAATAAGGATAGGAAAGGAAGAAGTTAAATTATTATTATTTGCAGATGATATGATACTCTACATAGAAGACCCCTAAAACTTCACCAAAAGACCTCTAGATTTTTTTCTTTTTTCCAGTACCAGTGATTGAACTCAGGACCTTGCGCTGGTGAGGGAAGCATGATGCCACTGAGCTAAATCTCCAGCAAGACTTTTTAATAACCAAATGCAGTAGCGTAGCTGGATAGAAAGTCAACACTCAAAAATAAACAGCATTCTTATACACAATTAACAAATTCACTGGAAGAGAAATTAGGGAAACCACACCTTTCACAACAGCACACACACAAAAAACAGTGGCCCCTCGAGTTACAACCAGCCTCACATACAAACAACTTGGGTTACAACTGGAAATGAGCCCAGATGTGGTTGTTTGTGGATATGATTTTGGTTAGTACTTTATATAATCGCTATGATTACTGCTATCATAATGGCCCCCCAAAAAGCTAGAAAAGACGTGAAGACAAAGAAAACAATCACAATCGAAAAGAAGGAAGAAAAGAAGAAGAAAATTATGGAGAAATATGAGGGTGGCATTCGTGTGACCAATCTTGTTAATATATACAGCATGTCAAAATCCATCATCTCAGCAATCTTACAAAACAAAGATTCTTACAAGGAAGCTAATGATGCTAAAGGTGTTAAATTAGTAAGTCACAATCAACAGTGTTATTACTGCTATTATTGGTCTTTTTATATAAATATAAATATATGTACATATATATATAATTTGAATTTGTGGAAACTGTGCTGTCAACTTTGGAAAAAGTTATCCCAGTTTACTGTGTTCAGTTGGCACTGTACAGAAATTAACAGCCATATTGGTCTAGAAACATTAAACTTAATTTTTTTCCATTTGTAAAGGGGTAACACACTGTATTAAATATGTGAGGTCTTATTTACGTACTTTTGATTATAGAAACTAATAAAGTATTCTTTAAATAATGAAAAAAAATCAACTGTGTTAGATGAGGTAGAAAGGCTATTAGTGTATTAGTGTGGATAAATGAAAGGCAGATGACAGGTTATAGCCTGAGTCTATAATTTGTGAAAAAACTAGGGCTATAAATGCGATCTCATAAAGGATAATCCTTCAACAAGTGATAATGGTGAAACATTTTGTGCCAGTAAGAATGGTTTCACAGTTTTAAAGTGACAGCTGGGGTTTATAGTGTAACTAGGCATGGTAACGCAGCCAGTGCTGATAAAAGGACTGCAGAAAATTACATACAGCACTTTAAAATGATGACACAGAGAAATAGCTTCTGCTCTTGTCAAGTTTTCAACTGTGATGAAACTTGCTTTTTGGGAAGAAAATGCCCAGGAGAACATACATTAACCAGGAAGAGAAGAAAATGCCAGGGCATAAGCCTATGAAGGATAGGCTAACTTATTGATATGTGCCAATGTGACTGGTGACCTCAAGATAAAGCCCCTCTTGGTTTATCACTCTGAGACTCCTACAGTGTTCAGAAAACATTAAGTCATGAAGAATAGGCCAGGGGTCACACGTAGATCTAACGAAAAAGCCTGGGGAAGAAGGTACTTTTTCCTGAATGGATCAGGGAGGCTTTCTGTCTTACTGTTAAGAAATATCTAGAGGACAAAGGTTTACCACTCAAGGCTGTCATCATAGACAATGCTCCTGCTTTCCCACAAGATTTGGAAGAAGAACTGGCTGAAGAATTCCCATGGCTCAAAATCAAGTTCTTCCTACCTAATACAGCTCCTCTACTGTAGCCTATGGACCAGGACCAGGTTACAGCTAACTTTAAGAAGCTATACACCAAGGAACTGTTCTTAAGTGCTTCCAGATGGTCTCAGATATAGATTTAACCCTTAAAGAGTTCTGGAAGGACTTGTATTCTGGAAGGATCTAATGTTCTGGAAGGAACATTACAACATCCTTTCATGTGTGGGGTTAACTGAGAAAATCTGGGCAAATGCCTCTCTAAAGACACAGATCTTCCTGGAAGGAAGTGTGGCCTAAAATTAACAGAAGAGAGACTTTGAAGGCCATTTAGAAGAGCCAGACCCTTAGATTGACCCTGTGGTTGATTACATTGTCACTACAGTGGAGTCCATAAGCTTGCAGGTAGACAGTGGTGATGCTAAGGAACCAGGGGAGGAACACACAGAGGAATTATCTATAGAGGAACTTCAGCAACTTCTGGCTGAGTATCAGAGAATGGTAGCTAAGGAGCTTTCTGAAGAGGAGGGGGAGTATCAACAATCAGTGCAGCAAAGTTCTTCTTCTGAAATAAGGCAAATCCTGAAAAAATGGATAGAGCTACAAACATTTGTAGAGAAGATCCACCCAGAGAAAAAGCCAATCACTGCATTCATTTGCTTAATGGCAATGTCATGTCATACTACAGGACGGTGTTAAAGAAACAGAAACAGACAACCTTAAATCAGTTTTTAGTTCTGAAAAAGTTGAGACCTAGTGAGCCAGAAGCAGGTCCTAGTGGGTTATAGACTCTCCCAGGGAGAGAAAGGACACTAGAGAACCAGATGCCTGATGTTCTTATGGAAGGAGACTCTCTTTCCAAAAAATAACCACCTTCTATTTCATCCTCCCTTCCTGCAAGCCAAAGATGTCAACTGGAATGGTGACAAACTAGGCACATTTTATAGCTTTTTGGTGAATACACTGAGAAAATTATTGGTGTTTCTGGTAAATTACACACATTATTCAACCCTTTTTATTATGAAAAGGTTAGTTGAGGGGTGCTTTGAGAAGTTTGGAACACATTATGGTTATTTCCATTATTTATGGGAAAAGTCTTGACTTACAATCAACTTGAATTACAACCAGTCCTTGCAAATGAATTGAGTTTGTAAGTTAAGGGCCCACTGTACTTAGGAATCAATCTAACGAAGAAAGTAAAAGATCTTTATATTGAAAACTGCAGTACTCTGAAAAAGAGGATATCAGAAAATGGAAAGACATCCCTTGTTCTTGAGCAGGAAGAACCAATATAGTGAAAATGGCCATACTTTCAAAAATTGTTACACAAATTTAATGCAATCTCAATCAAAATATCAATAATATACTTCACAGAATTAGAGAAAATAACCCTAAAATTCATTTTGAATCAGAAGAGACCTAGAATAGCAAAAGCAATTCTGGGTGACAAAGGCAAGACAGGGGCCATCACAATCCCTGGCTTGAAAATATACTACAAAGCTCACAGGTTAAAAACAGCATGGTACTGGCAAAAAAACAAAACAAAACAAAAAACAGACTCAAAGATCAACAGAACAGACTGAAAATGCAGAAATACCTCCAAACACACTCAGTCACCCTATCTTTGACAAAGGAGCCAAAGCAAACACCTTCACTGAAGGAAAGATAGCCTCTTTAATAAATGGTGCTGGAAAAACTGGCTTTCCACTGGCTGAAGATTAAAACTAGACCCATATCTCTCACCATGCACTAAACTAAAATTAAAATGGATCAAAGATCTAAATATTAAAGCAGAAACACTAAATATTCCAGGAGATAGAACAGGCAGAACTCTTGAAGACATAGGTGTAGGCAAAGACTTTAGGAACAAAACCTTGATCACAGAGGAAATATCACAAAGAATCAACAATTGGGATCTCATCTTATTAAAAAGCTTTTGCACAGCAAAAGAAACCACCAACAGAGTGAAGAGACAACCCACAGAGTAGGAAAAATATTTGCCAGCTGCTCCTCAAAGAGCTAATATCTAGAATATGTAAAGAACTCAAACAAATCAGATCCCTCAAATTTAAAGACCTAATCCAAAAAATGGGCATATGGAATTACTAGACACTTCTCAGATAAATAAATACAAATGGCAGATAAATATATGAAAAATGTTCAACATTGCTGGTCATTCAAGAGATGCAAATTAAACTAAAGCTGAGATTCCATCTCACTCCAGAAAGAATGACTATTATCAAAAAAATCAACCAAAAACAAATGCCAGTAGGGCTGTGGGAAAAGGAACTCTACTGTTGGTGGGAATGTAGACTAGTGCAACCACTGTGCAAATCAGTGTGGAGATTCCTTAAAAAACTAAAAGTAGAGATTCCATTTGACCCAGCAATATCTTCCCGAAAGAATTAAAAGTATCATACCACAGTGATACATGCACATCCATATTTATAGTGGTACAATTTGTAATGGCACATTTGTAGTGGCATATTTACAGTGGCACAATCTTGGAAACAGTCCAAATGCTTATCAACTGATGAATGGATAAAGATGTGGTTTTTATATACAATGGAATACTACTCTGCCATGAAGAAGGATAAACTTGAGACATGTCTAGATAAATGGATGCACCTTGAAACCATACTCTTAAGTGAAATAAATCAGACACACATTTAAATATCACATTATTTCTCTGGTGTGAGAAACCAAAAGGGTAAATAAGGACCAAAATATATAACAGATATTGGGAAATAGGGAAGAAAATGTTCAAATGGGAAGGGGAACAAGGGAGGAGGGTAGGAGAAAGAAGGAAAAGGGAAAAAGAATGCAAGGAAAGAATGAAAACAAAGCTTTTGTAAATAAGGATTGGAAGAGAGCTGGGCGTGGTGGCATACACCTGTAGTCCCAGCACTCGGGAGGCTGAGGCAGGAGGATCGCCATGAGTTTGTGGCCAGCCTGGCAAACATAGTGAGTTCAGGACCAGCCTGAACTACAAAGGGAGACCCCACCTCAAAAAGAAAAAAAAGAAGCTGAAGAGCAAAGGGAAGGGAGGGGACTGGGGAAAAAAGAATCAAGATGTAGTCTGTACAAGTAAAACTTTCCTATGATGAATGATATCATTATGTATACCTAAAATGAACCAATAAAATTAGTTTTTAATAAATAAATAAAATCCTAATGTACATAATAAGTCTCTAAGAGGAAATTACAATATAAACTGCTTTCCATGCTTCCCAAAACTTAGTTAGGACCATTTTCATGTTGTTTTGGGTTTTTTTGGGGGGGTTGTTTTGTTTTGTTCTGTTATTGGGACAGAAAAAGAGGGGCCTTGTGAATGGTAGGCAAGTCTTATACCACAGAGCTATGCCCTCAGCCTAGAAACCTTACTTTGAGAAAACTTTCTTATCTTGAGAAATCAATGTTCCTAGAAAGACACTTTGGGAAACATTGCTCCATGATGATAACACATTAGCCAACATTCTTTGGGGCAAGAAATTGTTTTATCAGCTAAAAACCCATATTTCTGCTTTATCATCCCTACCTAAACTTCTGTGTATGAATTAAAAGATGATTGAGATACTGTGAAATGAAGCAATAGCTCATCAGTTGAGTAATTTAACACAAAGTGAAGTAGGATAAGTTAAATAAGGTTTAATACTAACATTAGTGAAGCCATGGGTGGTCAATCCATTGTGAGACTCATACTAGTAAGAAGTGATGAGGGTGAGTTATTTTTTTAAAAGTTTTTCACCAAAATGGCTGTATTTCAAAAATTTTGGGTGACTCAAAAAATAATCTTTAGTTACCTGGAAAATTCTGTGTATAAGATACTTCATTTTCCAGTGAAATATTTCTATTATATTAAGGAGTTATTATAATCATTACTGAATGCTATTATATAATCTTAGAATCATTTAAAACTTTCAAGTTTTCATGTATTGTTAAAATAATTTCACATATTCACCTGGTGTTTACTTTAAAGTTATTTAAAAAATAGACAAACTTTGTATAAAAAAAGACGTATGTAAATATATTAAGGTCCATCATTTAGTGGCTTGACTTCAGAACTAGGAGTAGGAAGATAACAGGCTTTATTTGCTAAAAAAAAAAAAAAAAAAAAAAGGTTTTTACACATAAAAATAATGTTCAAACAGCACATTTAAGTTGACTGAGATAGCATATTCACATAATGCAGTACCAGTACCTCTAATCCTCTACATTACCTATTAGGGCAGGAGGCCTTAAGATGTTGTTGAGATAACTGGCTTCCATTAGCAAGTATGTGATTGGCAGGATGATAAAGTCTTTTCACTCACAGGTCAGCTATTTTTCCTTTTCTTTAGAAGAGGGCAATCCTGATGATCCATCTTTTAGCTACAGTCTCTCATTGAGTCCCAATTCTCTTGCCTTCAGCTTTGATATGGTTCTAACTTTCCTCCTGTATCAGCTCATACTTGTCATCAACTCCTCTATTCAGTACAGCAAATATCAGGAGTTTGACCTCAGGGCAAAGTCCGGGTGGGCAGGTAAAATTTGACCACTGGACTTACTTCCTAATCTTTCATACCCAGCAATTCATGAAGCAGTATCGAATTCAAACTAAAAAACAGAAGCATGACCTCTTATAAGTACTATGAAAGGGGCTCTTTTGCCTTTCTAAGTATACTTGAAAAGAACTGTCAGCTGGCCTATTAAGACAGAAAAGGATCACAGACTAAAAAAAAAAGAAGTAAAGTGCAGAAACTCAAATGAAATGTAAATAAAGGCATTAGCACCCCCTTTATATTTGGTGATACATAAGTTTATGTAAGTGTAAAACTGTTATGCTATAAAAATATCTTAATGAAGTCAGAAACATAATAGCACTAGCAAAACTTTAAGACATTTTCATTTAAATAATCACATCTAAACACCAAAAAGACACATCACCTCATGTAAGACTTTTGTTTTCAAGATTAATTTTTTTGGCTAATTCTTGTCATTTCATCATTTAAATGTTTATAAATTTTTTTAAATGTTATTTTAAATTTATTGTCTAGGATACTGAAATCATAAAAGTTAATGCCATAATGATCTAGCACATATAGACAAGAATTAGTCATATCTTCTCATTTTAGATTACAAAAGTACAGGAATAAAACATGGTTAAATTTTAGCATTAATAATCAGGGAATATTTTTTTAAGCTCCTTTTAAAATTAGAAAAGTTAGCATATAAGTTAGCTCATCAAAATTTCTATCCAATAGTCTCTTCCACTGCATATTTACTACCATACTTTAAAATTGTGTTTAATATTTATATAGCTATCATATAATTTATTCTAATTATGTATATATCAAAATGGATTTCATAATTATACATGTTTCACAGATTTTAAAAAATTCACTTTAAAGTGTCTCAAACAAATTACACTGTAAAGAAAATTCAACCAGGACTTAGTGTCTATTTGAAAAGTAAATTCAATCAATGGAATTTGAGGTTCCTAGTATTATAAGTACGCCTGCAGTGTAATTCCCTATGGAGTTATATGTTGTAAAGAGGTCTTTTATGCTATCAAATGATGACTGTCTGAAGAAGAAAGTAACTGGGATCAGAGTTTTAACCTGCACTGATGGGGGACTGAACCTAGGGCAGTGGTGGTGAACCTATGGCACACATGCCACAGTAGGCTGTTTGTATCATTAAAAGCCCTAAAAGGTTCACCATCATTGACCTAGGACCTCATGCATTTGAGGCACAAGCTCTACCAGTAACCTACATCTCTGATCTCTTTGAGACAGAATCTATAGTTTCATTATCTACATGGTCCTGTGCACAATCCTGTAATCAGATTGCAAACTTGTTAATTCCATTTTTGTTGTTTTTCCCCAGTGCTGGGAATAGAACCCAGGGCTTCAAGCATGCCAGGCAATACCACTGAGCTATCTATCACCTAGATTTTAAAATAGTTAATATAAAAACTAGTTATACCACCTAAATTCATACAAAACAGAAAATATCACATCATTTTCAACTTTTTTGTGAACAGATTATTTGTACATAATGGGAATTATCCTCAAATTCCCTCTTAAAGTTGTCCTTTGGATTAGAGAATATATTTATGTCCTTGCAACAGGGAAACTTCCCCGAGTAAGTGGCTATAATTTACTTGGAATATGAATATACAGTGAAATCTCTCTCTTTTTTTTTTTTTTTGGTACTGGGGATCGAACTCGGGTTCTTCTGCTTGTGAGGCAGGTGGCGGAACCACTGAGCTAAATCCCTGGCCCGGTGAAATCTATTTCTAACTCTCTAAAGGACCCAGTTTCCTGTATTAGATCATCATGGTGAAGGAAACAGGGCTACAACAAAGAGAAGTCCTTCTAAAGGAAACAGACCTACTGCCAATAGAAGTAATCTCTCTGGTAAACTGGAATGAAGTTGAGAGTCCATTTTCTTCAATTTCTACTAACTTCCCCAGCTTAGTAAAACTAATCTATAGATCTAGGTCATTCATAAGAATGTTCCTTGATTGGTAAAATACTTGAGTACCATTGCTTACAAACAAAAATAAGTATGTTCAGTGCTTTATAGACATAATTTGGTGACAGAAATCGCCTTTTTAATTTCCTTTTAAACCTGACTTGAAGATACAATATTTAATTCTATGTAACTCATTGTCTTAGGATTCCTAACCAGTTCTTGGGGGTTCTGCATTTCTACAGGAATTTTATGCTCCATAAGAATAAAAATTCTTCTATTATTACTTTTGTGTCTATTTCCATATTTCTCCTTTCCAAATAATGAATATATATATATGAATATTTATTAGTCCATTAGTACTTATTAAACACTAGTTGGAAATGAGAGCAAAAATAGCTTGTTCTCAAAAATCTACTGAAATCAGTCTCTTCACTGCTCAAACTGGTACAGTGGCAAACACTATTATGCAGAGGCTGCTCGTAGAGATTGCAGAGCCTCACCTCCAGTCAGCTCTATCTCCCAAAAGAATGGGTACCATTACCAGACTGATAGCAAAGTGACTTTATTTTAATTCAGTCTCCACATAGTTCTTTGTGCCAAGGGCAGTAGTCATTCCTACTGTCAATTCTAGCACTCCTGAGCCCTCTAACTCAGATCATCCCCTCTTCCACACCCTTGTGACTTCCCAGCTTTATCAAGTCCCTTAATCTTAGGATTAATAAAGATAAAGGTGAAAAAAAGAAAAAGGGAGTAGGAAAAAGAAAAATTACAAGATGGAAAAGAAGAAAATGACAACAAAGTACAAATGTCAAGAATTTAAAATGAATGAGAAAAAATTTTCATGTATGTTACTTGACTTAGAAGATGATAAAAATTAGTAAATATCTAACTGGTTTTAAAAAACTAGTTTTACCCTTTTTTCTGGAGACACATAAAATTTTAAGCAACAGCATTCCTTACCATCAAAAAAATTTTAAGCAACAGGTTACTTTCTAAGATATAAAAATCTACATTTAGCTTGAGTTCTGACACTAGTGTTACTATCACTAGTTTTCAAATAACCTTGAAATTACTAAGAAATAACAAATTACAAGTATCATTAAACCTAAGCAGGAATTAATTAGTCATATGCTTTGCAAGGAATGACTAAATTAAAAATTCATGGTGAGCCTGAGTCACACAGAACACACCGAATCAGCCCGCTGCAGACAGGCAGGTCTGCCCATGCGCTATCTAGGTCCTGAGTCACACAGAACACGCCGAATCAGCCCTCTGCAGACAGGCAGCCACCTGGTTCCACACTACAAAGACGCAGAGGACACCAGACCACCAGACCAAGGTACTGAGTCCCGCTGTTCCTGGCCCAGAGGTAGTGGCTTCTGAGCCGCCGTCCCACTGCTCCTGGTCCAGAGGAAGGGGCTACAAGGCCACCATCACTCCCACTGCTCCCGGCCCAGAGGGAGGGGATTCTGAGCCACCATGCCACTGCTCCTGGTCCAGAGGAAGGGGCTTCCAGGCCACCATCCCTCCCGCTGCTCCCACAGGAAAGGGCTTTTGGGTCACCATCCCTACCGCTGCTCCCGGCCTCTGTCCCACCTCTCCCAGCTCACAGGAGGTAATCCATGCAGGCGCTATTAGCCCCCCGCCCCAGTCGAAATGAGAAAACACATAAATAAGTCTCAAAACCAGACTTCTAGATCACCTACAGCAACCACAAAGGGAAATGAGATGGAACACTCTGATACTCAACCACCTGGACCCACTGAACTGGCAACAAAAGGGGATCTGGAAAAAATGAAGTCAGAAATAATTTCTCAGATAACAGAAGAAATTGTGCCCCTAGTGCAAGACATGATTAATAAATCTAGAGAGGAGCTGAGGAACATGAGGGAATCCCAACATAAGAAACAAATGGAATCCATAAAACAGATGCAAATAGATTTCCAGGACATGAAAAACTCCATTGAAAGTCTACACAGCAGAATGAGCCAATGTGAGGACAGAATTTCAGATATAGAAGATAAGATTGCAATTACTGACCAGGAAAAGAAAAATTGCTTCAAAATTATAAGGGAACATGAGAAATCAACCCAGCAGCTGCTAGATGATGCAAAAAAGAATAACATAAGACTGATTGGGCTCAATGAAGAAACAGGAGAGAGTGCAGATGACATAAAAAATCTCTTCACAGAAATAATGGCAGAAAACTTCCCAAGCAGGGGAAAAGAGCTTGACATACAGAAAAGTGAGGTATACAGGACTCCAAATAGCCTTGATCAAAAAAAAATCTACACATAGGCATATACCTGTTAAGATTCCAGAAACACAACAGAAGAACAAAGTTCGACAAGCAGTCAGAGAAAAGAAACAAATCACATACAAAGGAAAGCCCATCAGAATCACAGCAGACTTCTCAACACAAACCATCAAGGCAAGAAGAGCTTGGAGTGACATATTCCAAGCCCTAAAAGAAAACAGCCTCCAACCCACATTGATGTACCCTGCAAAACTATCTTTCAAAATGGATGGAGAAATAAGATACTTTCATGACAAAGAGCACTTTAGGAACTTCGTGAATACCAAATGAGCACTCCAAAGAATTTTACACAATATCCTAGGAACAGACATTGAGGATCACAACCCCAGGAAGCAAAGCAGAATGAACCCAACTGGCATGACAAGAAATTAAATGGAAAGGGGGAGAACCCAACAAAAAGAAAAAGTCATGGCAATGACAAGTCAGTATGTTTCACTTATAACCATCAAACTTAATGCTCTCAATTCACCAATAAAAAGAAATAGACTGGCAGAATGGGTCAAGAAGCAAAATCCAACAATATGTTGCATCCAAGAAACACACTTAATTCAAAAGGAAACTCATAGACTGAAAGTTAAAGGGTGGAAAACAATACCGCATGCGACAGGACCCTGAAAAAAAGCAACAGTAGCCATCCTCTTTGCAGATCAAGTAGATTTCAAGCCAAAACTGATTAAGAGAGACAAAGAAGGACACTACATCCTTGTAAAGGGAAGAGTCCAAGAGGAAGAGATGACAATCATAAATATCTATGCACCAAACACTAGTGCACCCAACTATATAAAACAAATACTAACGGACATGAAAAGTCATATATGCACTAATACAACTGCAGTGGGGGACCTCAACACCCCACTGTCACAAATACATAGATCAACTAGACTAAAAATAAGTAATGAAATACTAGAACTCAATCGAACTCTTGAACAAATGAACTTAACAGATGTTTAAGGAGTCTTCCACCCCACAAAATCAGAATACACATTCTTCTCAGCTGCACATGGGTCATTCTCCAAAATAGACCACATACTCACACATAGAACATGTTTAAGTAAGTGCAAAGGAATTGAAGTTATCCCCTGTATATTATCAGACCATAGTGCGATGAAATTGGAGATCCATAGCAAAAGAAACTCGAAAAATTTCATAAACACGTGGAAATTGAACAACACACTTCTGAATAACCAATGGGTCACAGAGGAAATTAAAGAAGAAATCAGACAGTTCCTTCAATTAAATGACAATGACAATACAACATATCGGAATCTATGGGACACAATGAAAGCAGGCTTACGAGGGAAATTCATAGCAGTGAATATGCATATTAGGAAAACAGAACGAGTCCAATTAAACAACCTGATGCTGAACCTCAAGCTTCTAGAAAAAGAAGAGCAGGATAACCCCAAAGCTCATAAAAGGGAAGAAATTATAAAGATCAGAGGAGAAATCAATGCAATGGAGACTAAGAGAACGATACAAAAAAATCAATGAAACCAAGAGTTGGTTCTTCGAAAGAATCAACAAAATTGACAAACCTTTAGCCAACCTTGTCAGAAAAAGGAAAGAAAAGGCCCAAATCCATGCAATTAGGAATGAAATGGGTGAAATGACAACAGACCCAGCAGAAATCCAAAGGATCATCAATACTTACTTCCAGAACCTATACGCCAATAAGATGGACAACACAGAAGAAATGGACAGATTCCTAGATACATATGAATTACCAAAGTTGAACAAAGAAGACCTAAAAATTCTGAACAACCCAATATCAACCAATGAAATTGAAAATGTAATTAAAAACTTATCAACTAAGAAAAGCCCAGGCCCTGATGGCTTCACTGCTGAATTCTACAAGACATTTAGAGAGGAAGTGCTGCCACTACTGTTTAAACTCTTCAGTGAAATTGAAAGGGAAGCAATACTCCCAAATTCATTCCTGGAAGCAAGCATCACCTTGATCCCCAAAGCAGAGAGGGACCCAACTGAAAAAGAGACCTATAGGCCAATCTCACTAATGAACATAGATGCAAAAATCCTTAATAAGATAATGGCAAACAGAATGCAGAAGATCATCAAGAAGATCATACACCCTGATCAAGTGGGATACATCCCAGGGATGCAGGGATGGTTCAATATATGAAAATCAATCAATGTAATACACTATATCAATAGAGCCAAGGACAAAAACCATATGATTATCTCCATAGATGCAGAAAAAGCATTTGACAAAATCCAACATGCATTTAGGATAAAAACCCTACAAAACATTGGAATAGATGGTCTCTACCTCAAACTGATAGAAGCCATCTATGAAAAACCAACAGCCAATATCATACTAAATGGTCAAAAACTGAAATCCTTCACACTAAAATCAGGAACAAGACAAGGATGTCCACTATCATCACTCTTGTTCAATATAGTTCTGGAAACATTAGCCAAGGCAATTAGACAAGAGAAAGAAATAAAAGGAATAAAGATAGGTAATGAAGAAGTCAAATTGTCATTATTTGCAGATGACATGATACTCTATATAGAAGACCCCAAGAACTCCACCAAAAGTCTTCTAGACTTAATAACCAAATTCAGTCAAGTAGCTGGTTACAAGGTCAACACACAAAAATCAATAGCTTTCCTCTAAAGGAATAACAGACTCACTGACAGAGAAATACGGCAAATAATTCCTTTCACAATAGCATCCAAAAAACTGAAATACCTAGGAATCATCCTAACGAAAGAAATCAAAGACCTCTTCTCTGAAAACTATGGCACTCTGAAAAGAGAGATTGAAGATGATATCAGAAAATGGACAGACATCCCCTGCTCCTGGGTAGGAAGGATTAATATAGTGAAAATGGCCATACTTCCAAAAACTGCTATATAGATTTAATGCAATTCCAATTAAGATCCCAGAAGCATACTTCATGGACCTTGAGAAAACAATCCAAAAATTCATTTGGAACAAGAAGAGACCCAGAAGAGCAAAAGCAATTCTAGGTAACAGAGACATGGCAGGGGGTATCACAATCCCCAACTTGAAACTCTACTACAAAGCTACTGTGATAAAAACAGCATGGTACTGGCAAAGAAACAGACCTGAGGACCAGTGGAACAGATTAGAAGATGCAGAAACAACGCCAGACACACTCAGCCATCTCATCTTCAATAAAGGAGCCAAACACCCTCACTGGAGGAAAGACAGCCTCTTTAATAAATGGTGCTGGAAAAATTGGGCTTCAACTTGCCAAAGATTAAAACTAGACCTGTATCTCTCACCATGCACTAAACTAAAATCAAAATGGATTAAAGATCTAAATATTAAAATAGAAACTCTGAACCAGTTGGAACAGAGGTTAGGTAGAACTCTTGAAGACATCGGTGTAGGAAAAGATTTTATGAACAAAATCTCAGTTGCCTGTGAACTAGCACAAACAATCAACAAATGGGATCTCTTCTTATTAAAAGGCTTCTGCACAGCAAGAGAAACCATCAGCAGTGTGAAGAGACAACCCACAATGTGGGAAAAAATCTTCACCTGCTCTTCCTCAGACAAAGGTCTACTATCTCAAATCTATAAAGAACGTAAAAAGATCAGACCTCCCAAATTTAAAGACCCAATCCAAAAATGGGCATCTGAAATGAACAGACATTTCTCAGACAAAGAAGTAGAAATAGCAAACAAATACATGAAAAAATGTTCAACATCACTGGTCATTCAAGAGATGCAAATGAAAACAATGCTGAGATTCCACTTCACTGCAGAAAGAATGGCTGCTATCATGAAATCAACCAATAACAAATGCTGGCGGGGCTGTGGGGAAAGAGGAACCCTGCTCCACTGCTGGTGGGAGTATAGACTGGTGCAAGCACTGTGGAAATCAGTATGGAGGTAGCTCAAAGAACTAGGACTGGAAGTCCCATTTGACCCCGCTATTCCACTGCTGGGGATCTTCCCCAAAGAATTAAAAGAATCATACCACAGTGATATATGTGTGCCCATGTTCATAGCAGCGTAGTTTGTAATAGCTAAAACTTGGAAACAGCCCAAATGCCCATCAACTGGAGACTGGATAAAAAAAAATGTGTTTTTTTAATAAAATGGAGTACTAGTCAGCCATAAAAAATGAGAAATTAGAGACATTTATAGCTAAGTGGATGCACATTGAGGTGATACTCTTAAGTGAAATAAATAGGACACACATGTGTAAATCCTGAATAGTTTCTCTGGTGTGAGAAACTGAAAGTGTAAATAAGGTCTAAATGTATAATAGGTAATGTGAAATAGGAAGAAAAGGGGCAAAGGGGAAGGAAGTGGGAGGGCTAGGGGAAAGGATAGAAGGGAATGGGATTAATATGAGAAAATGGAAAAATAGGAACAAAATCTTTGTAAATAGGGAGGAATGGAGGGGTTGAAGGGAGGGCTGGGCAAGGGTGAAAAATAAGAACCAAGACAGACTATGTAAAGGTGCAAATCTCCAATGATGAATGTCATTATACTGTATACCTAAAATGTACCAATGATTAGAATGAATAATCGATAATGTAAAATAGGAAGAAAAGGTCCAAAGGGGTAGGGGTAGTGGGAGGAGCAGGGGAAAGGAAAGAAGGGAAAGGAAAAATGATGAGAAATGGACAAAATGGAAATAAAGTCTTTGTAAATAGGGAAGGGTGGAGGGCGTGAAGGGAGGGCTACGAATGGGGAACAAATAAGAACCAAGATGCATTATGTAAAGGTACAATTCCCAATGAGAAATGTAATTGTGTTGTATACCTACAATGTACCAATAAAAGAATTTAATACAAAAAAAAATTCATGGTGAGAATGCTCCAAAAAATTGAGATTCTGAATGAATATAACTTTAGAGAAAAATACCAAACACATAATTATCAAAAAAAAAAAGCATTTTTCTTTTTCTTTTTTTGGTACTGGGGATTGAACTACAAGGCAGGAAAGGTATCACTGAGCTAAAAAAAAAAAAAAAAAAGCATTTTTCTAAAAAGAGGTTGTTTTAAGGCAAACAACCATTCTTATAGCATTAAAAATAAAAATAAGGGCTGGGGATTTAGCTCAGTGGCGCTGTACCTGCCTTGCAAGTGCAAGGTACTGAGTTGGATCCCCAGTACCAAAAAAATAAAATAAAATAAAATACATACATAAATAAATAAATAAATGTAAAAAGTAAGAGAGGAGTAAATGAGAAGTACATTATTACATCTTACTTGTCTGAGGTCAATGAATGCTAGCTGCAGGGTATCCCCTTGGAATCCTGGCACAGGTTCAGAGCTGGCAAACACTGTTTTAAAAATATAAATTAAGGAGAATTAAAACAAGATTGCAAAACATGAGTTTATCTGCTAAATTTCTACTCATTACAAATGTACTATAATATTTACACATAACCATTTGAAATGAAGGCTATTTATAACCTTCAACTATTAAGAATGTTTCCCACACCCATTACCACAAAAATTTTAATAATTTTAAACTTCTAATCTGCAATTTAATCCCTGTAATCCTTAATCACAATAAATTTAGAAGGGTTATCCTAAATAAAGTTGAAGAGTAGTAATATACTTCAATCAAAGTAAAATGTTTTTAGCCTTAGGTGAATGAGTATAGAGGCATTTTGAAAGTATAATAATTCCATGGCTGTCAACATATTTCAAAATATCTGCTTTGCTATACAATATACTCTATAAAAATCTCACTGCTAGTTAATGGCAATAAAAAGCAGAAACCAAGGTAAAAAGTCAGAAGTTTACATTAAGAAAGCCAGTACAGTGGACGCTTGACTTACAAACTCAATTCGTTCACAAGGGCTGGTTGTAACTCAAGTTGGTCAACTGAAGGCTCAGGCTCCTCTACACAGCCTTCAAAGTCTCTCTCCTGTGTACAGGTAGATCTCAGTGTCCTTAGAGAGACATTGACCCAGGATTTCTCAATTAACCCCACACAGGAAAGGATGCTGTAATGTTCCTTCCAGAACTTTTTTTTTTTTTTTGGTACTGGGGATTGAACTTGGGACCTTGAGCTTTCGAGGCTGGCGGCAGAACCTTCCAGAACTCTTTAAGGGTTAAATCTGTATCTGAGACCACCTGGAAGCACAAGCAGCCAGCATGCAGGTCGTAACTCAAGACTTTGTAAGTTAAAACTAAAATTACAGTTGTAACCCAAGTTGTTCGTATGTCAGGCTGGTTGTAACTCAAGGATCCACTGTAAAATGTTCTAAGAAGCAAACTCAGGATTATTCAAGAACGGTCATGTCTTTTAATATATTTTTTTCATAAAGAAATCCTTTAAAATTACAAGATATCTTAAGACAGGATTTTAAAAATTCAAAAGATTTTTCAATAATTTTTTGTGTTTTAAGAACTAATATTACTAAGATGAAGTATGACTGGAAAATAGGGTGAATGCTGAAATTTTAAAAAATTTATTATGGTGAAAGATACATGGTCATTAATCCCCTTCAAAATACTTCCCCTCACTTTAAACACACTTATCCCATCATTCTTGCCACTTTCTGAAGCAGTTCTGGAAGTTCTCTTTCATGTTTTTGTGCTGTCATGGCTGCCTCAATGTCCTGAATCAATTCAAAACATTTATCTTTTGTGGTCTTTTTGACACTGGGGAAGAGGCAGAAATTGTACAGTACCAGATCCAGTGAATAAGATGGATGAAGACATGCTGTAATGTTTTTACAAGACTGTTAGATGGCACTTGGCAGCAATATTCACCATATTCTTGATCACACCATGTAAAGACATTCTTATGGAAGAATAGTAAATTTTAAAAAATTTAAACATTCACTGTATATTTTGATCACACTTTGTAGCTTGTTTAGATAAAGTTCTGAAGACACTTCCAACAGTATTGGTTATTTGAAGACTTTTGGCTAGTAAAAGAGACCCTATTACTTTTACATGTAAGCTTCTCTCCGAAGAATGTGTGTACTCATTCTTCCTTCCCATTAATATCCTAATTTTCAAAATTCTGTACATTACCATTAAAGATACGTCTGCATGTGTGCATGCGGCCTGTGCGCGCGCGTTTGTGTGTATGTGTGTTGGAGACTGAATGCAGGACTTCCTGCATGATAGACCATATTACTAGTGCTCTACAGACAGAGACAGAGACAGACCAGACAGAGAGAGAGACAGAGAGACAGAGAGAGAGAGAGAGAGAGCCAGGCAGGCAAAAACTGTCACTTTTTTTTCTTCTTCCTCAATCCCTGTTTAAGGTATTATAGTTTCAACTTTACTATCTTGGCATTAAACTCAAAGAGTTTAGTCCTCCCTTCGCCTTCGGGTCTTGCCAGGCGGCTCGTCCAAGTCCAGGGCGCAGGCCTCAGGCTCCGAACCACTCGGGGTTGCTGCCATCCTCACCGCCCTGGCGCTTGCTTGGCGAGGCCGAGGACTCTGCCACAGCCCCAGCGTCAAATTTGCACTTTGGGGGACAGCGCCGGCGGCAAGGCCCCCGACGGAGGGGTCCAGAGCAGCAGCGCCTCCGGGAAGCTGTGGAACAGGAGCCACTTCCAAGGTGTTCACAAGGGACAGCAGGGCCACAACAGGACACTGGAAAGAAGCCCCTAGAAGGCACAGATACACAAGACAGCTGCTGCTGAGGTGGACTGGCACAAAACCCCACCTGTTTTCTGGACCACTCTGCCACAAGCAAAAGTGTTAGGTCATTGATGGAGGGTGAGAAGCAAATATCCCCCCAGAACGCAGATCCTGCTTTTGTAGGAGAGGCAGAAGCCAAATCCCTCAGCCTCTGAGAGAAGGATAGTACACCCACTCAATCCCACGACAAAGCCAAAGACCTTTTATTTCTTGGAGGTTGGAGGTAGAAGCAAAATACCTTCATTTGGAGGACAGTAGAAATAATTTTTTTTTGGTACTGGGCATCTAACTCAGGACCTTGTGCTTGCAAGGCAGGCGGTGGAACCACTGAGCTAAATCCCCGGCCCTCAGTAGAAATAATTTGATACTACTATTACTTACTACCACTACTGGGGAAGGAGCAGAAAATCCTGCCAAAGACTAACCACTGACACATGAGGAAGAGAGCTGGGAATACTAAGAAAGACTCACTTCTAAAGGAGGCTCAGGCACACAGTTACACTACCTAACACTGAGGCTGGGATAGGACAACAAAGATTGTGGGAGAGTGGCAAGCAGAATTAGTGTTCTAAAATTTCCAGGAGACGACATTGATGTGAGCCCCACCCCACCCCACCCCACCCCCCAGCTTGCTAGGCCAACATCTGTGACTTCTACTGGCTGCATACTGCATGGAAAGGACCCTGGGAAAACCTGAAGCCACACAATGGAGGCAGTGACCTTTGAGGATGTGGCTGTGAACTTCACCATAGAGGAATGTGTTTTGCTGAATCCATCCCAAAAGAAGCTCTACAGCGAAGTGATGAGGGAAACTTTTAGGAACATGGCTGCTATAGGAAGAGCCTGGGATAACCAGGAAGTTGAAGAAGAGTACAAGTTATTGGAGAAATCTAAGAAATGAAGAGGTAGAGAAATGCTATCAAAAAGAGGTTGAAATCAATATGAAGAAATACTCCTTTGGACTCCAGATGCTAATGTAGACATGAAACAAGCTGGTTTAAAACCAGCTGAACGCTTTGCTTGCAGAAAGCCCGATTGGGCATTTGTCACTAAATGTGCCCATTGTAGCGCACACTGGACTGAAGACATATGAGTACTTGGGATTGGAAGAGAAGCTGTGTAAATGTAATGAACATGGAAGAACCTGTGGTGATTTCCAGTCCTTTCAGAAGCATGCAAGGACAAAGACTGGAGAGAAACCCTATGAATATGCTCAATGTGGGAAATCTTACTCTGATCTTAGAACTCACCTTGGAGAGAAGACCTTTATATGTAAGAAAAATTTGAAAACCTCCAGCACACCTAATGATGCTCAGATCCATGAAAGAAATCACAATGGGGAGAAACCCTACGTATGTAAGCAGTGTGGGAAAGCTTTCAGTAGGCGTCAACATTGTAAACAACATGAAAAAATTCACACGGGAGAAACCCTATGTATGTAAGCAATGTGGGAAAGCTTTTAGTACACGACATTATTGTAAAATACATGAAAGAAATAACACTGAGGAGAAATCCTACGTATGTAAGCAGTGTGGGAAAGCTTTTAGTACACAAGGTTATTGTAAAATACATGAAAAAATTCACACGGGAGAAACCCTATGTATGTAAGCAGTGTGGGAAAGCTTTTAGTACAAAAGATTATTGTAAAATACATGAAAGAATTCACACGGGGAGAAGCCTTATGTATGTAAGCAATGTGGGAAAGCTTTTAGTACACAACGTTATTGTAATATACATGAAAAAATTCACACAGGGGAGAAACCCTATGTATGCAAGCAGTGGGGGAAAGCTTTGAATACACAAGATTATTGTAAAATACATGAAAAAATTCAATTCACACGGGAGAAACTTTATGTATGTAAGCAATGTGGAAAAGGCTTTGGTACACAAGATTACTGTAAAACACATGAAAGAATTCATACTGGGGAGAAACCCTATGTATGTAAGCAATGTGGGAAAGCTTTTAGTATACAAGATAAATTTCAAACAACATGAAAGAATTCACACAGGTTAGAAACCCTATATATGTAAGCAATGTGGGAAAGCTTTTAGTACACAACATTATTGTAAAATACATGAAAAAATTCACACGGGGAGAAACCCTATGTATGTAAACAATGTGGAAAAGCTTTGAGTATAGAACGTTATTGTAAAATACATGAAAGAAATCACACAAGGGAGAAACCCTATGTATGTAAGCAGTGTGGGAAAGCTTTTAGTATACAAGATTATTCTAAAATACATGAAAGAATTCACACTAGGGAGAAGCCTTATGTATGTAAGTAATGTGGGAAAGCTTTTAGTACAGAATGTTACTGTGAAATACATGAAAGAATTCATACTGGGGAGAAACCCTATGTATGTAAGCAATGTGGAAAAGCTTTTAGTACACAACGTTACTGTAAAATACATGAAAGAACTCACACTCAGCATTAATTCTATGCATGTAAGCAACGTGGGAAAGCTTTCAGCATTTGTGGTGTTTGCCAAAGACACTCACAATAGGGAGAAACCATATATATGTAGCCAATGTGGGAATGCTGTCAGTACACACATGTATTGTCAAATACATGAAAGATATCTCACTGGAGAGAAACTATATATGTAAGCTATTTTGAAAATCCTGTGAAAATTTCTTATAAGACCTGTAGGCGTAATTAATTCAGAAAGCTTGAGGTCAACATTTCTCTGTAAAATTTCCAAAAATAAATTCCCAGATAGAGATATCCTAAAGTACATACATTATTTGTTTTTCACTAAATCACTTAAATATATGAATGTGTATCTGCAGTGTAATATAAACATATTAAATTGACATAGATATTTTTGTGTATCTTTGAGCTTAATACATAGTGTCTTAAGCGTGGTGAATTAAAATGTATTTTTTACTTTCAAGTAGAGTTAGTATTTGTGTAGTTTTTGTTTAGTCTTTACAATTTGGAGGTATAGGTCACTAAAAAACTTAATTTTGTTAATTGCTTTCTGTTAATTAGGATTTTGCCACTACTTTTGTTTTAAATTTTTGGTGTGTATACTCTGTATTCTGCGTAACAAAAGAATTTGCTGCCATATTTTAAGATAAATATTTTCAGGACTTGTGAACATGTGTTTTTGACAAAGTTGATTTGTTTTCACACAAGTTGTAGATGAGCATGTTTCTCATATTGTGACAGGATTATCCCAACATTATATATTATATCATGTACCTAATTTTGCCTATTTTCTTTCATATTAAAGCTAATATTATTATTTATAAAAAACTCAAAAGAGTTTAAGTGTCCAAGTTATGATACAGAAATTTATATAGCATTTTAGTTTATAAAATACTCTTCATACACTATCTGCTTTGATCAGAACAATAAAAATATTTTAGTAAACAGGGCATAAATATCAAGGATCATAAAATCTCCCAACTACAAGAGACACCCCTTTGAAATATTTCCAACAGTCCCCAGAAGGCTCAATTTAAAAGTCACCTCCTTCTTCACTCTCTAAGGTAGGAAAATTAAAAGTGATTTTCCCAAGATCACATAGGTAATTCAGGTCTCCCAGCATTCAATTATTGATCCAGAATCTGATTGTCAGCCTCTCATCTTTTAGCTCATTTCTCATAAGCTCTTAACCAAAACTGTACAAAACAAATTTACTACTTTATAACTCTCAGAACTTTCTTTCAATATTTTTTAGAGATGGGTGGCAATTTAAAAATCTGATAATCACCTAGCACAGAAAACATTTGCAATAATATGCTGTTAAATTTGATCAACAGCTTCATATTTTTTTCCTTTACTTCTTTAAAACTCAGATATAGTCAATCCTTTGCTGGTTGTGCAGGTTCAAACCTATAATACTACCACTCAGAGGCTGATCACAAGTCAAGGCTAGCCTGAACTACAAAGGAAGACCATGTCTCAAAACACCAAAACAGGAGGAAGAGGAAAAGGGTGTGTGTTTGGAGTACTTAATCCTATTGTTTACACCTCTGAAAATTATCTTTTTTTTTTTTTTTGAGACATAGTCTTGCTATGTTCAAGGTAGTTTTGAACCCACTATGTAGCTCAGGGTGGTCTTCAACTCACTATGTCTTGAACTCACAGCAATCCTTCCACCTCAACTTCTTAATGCTGGGATCACAGGCATGCGGCACCAATCTTTTGAACCTAAATCTGTCTCTACTTTAGTTGAAGCTATCATCATTTCTTGCGTGAGTAAAATACATTGCCATCTGGTCTCTCTGCTTCTTGTATGCCACCTCTCCATTTTTAAAAAGTTATAAATGTTTACTGCAATATCCTGTACATAAGGATATATTACAGACCCTGAGAGTTTTGTCCACCAAAGTCCATCCACTTCTACCAATGTGATATATTGAAGACATAAATGTGAATCGGGTACTTCAAATTTTAACATCCTTTCATGGTTTACCATCACTTTCTCAAGACTAAGGTCTTTTACAATCTGGCCTCTGTCTATCCCTCTAGCCTCTTACCACTTTCCTGGGGACACCTCAAACTCATTCCATACCAAACTATCTGTACTTCCTTGCATATACCACATTTTCGTTCCATAGTGCTTTGGATTCTTCTGCCTGGAGCATCCTTCCTCTTCTTTTCCAGTTGGATAACTCTTACTTATGCTTCAATTTGATCATCTCTTTCTATAGAAAGACTTCCATTATCCCTGCAAGTTGGGGTAGATTTCTTTCTCTGTGCTTTCATTAAAACTTCTTTTAAAAATTTTATTTGAGTTTTTTTGAGACAGGGTCTCACCTTGTAGTTCAGGCTGGCCCTGAACTCACTACATAGCCCAGGCTGGCCTCCAACTCACAGTGATCCTCCCACCTCAGCCTCCTGAGTGCTGGGATTACAGGTGTGTGCCACCACACCTGGCCTCATTACAACTTCTTATTCATAGCCCAACCATAGTATTCATGGTGCTGCCTCATAATCATTTAACTGTTCCACCAAATCATGAAGTCCCAGAAGGTAGGAACTGTACTTTCATTTCTAATCCTTATCATCTAAGTAATGAATATTAAATGAAAGTTTCTTAAATGTACAAAGGAAAACTGAGTAAGTCATCAATTCTAAGGGGATGTCACCTAGGTGTGGCAATTAATATATTATCTAGCTTGATGATTAGATCTAGAATGACACTATTCATATTTTTTTTTGGTACTGGGGATCAAACTCAGGACCTTGCTGCTTGCCAGGCAGGCATGGCATCACTTAGCTAAATCCCTGGCCCTAGAATGACACTATTCAACAGAACTTTCTTCAATAATGGAAATGTTCTGTAACTTCACTCAACCAAACGTTTAGTTGTGTTTCATTTTAATTTAAATTTAATAGCTGCATGTGGCTATTGGATAGCATAAACCTACCACATTCTACACATAATGTATTTATATTAGAATATTTGAAGGTAAGAAGATTGCTAATATATGCTATAAAAATTAATTCTGTCTGTATCTTAGCTCTTGCACTAAACAAGAAGCTCCTAAGAAATAGATATTTCTTTTACCATTATATATCCTATACCTGATGTACAGGATATATTCAACAAATATGTGTTGAATGAGTGACTAAATATTAATCACTTAACAGTTTACCCCGAGTGTTACCTGGCCAGTGCATTTTTTTTAACGTATTGACTATCCCAAACATTTCTCAGGCAGGTGTCATTTCAATCAATTGATTCTTATTTGCACAAGATATACTCATATCTGTTCATGTGTTTTATATCAACTATTTTTTCATACTTTTTTATTTAGAATGTTGTAGGGGCCAGGATTTAGCTCAATGGCATCATACCTGCCTTGGTAAGCACAAGGTTGTGAGTTTGATCCCCAGAACCGAAAAAAAAAAGAAATTCTAGAATGTTCTGTTTGCCTTTGATGTCTATTTCTAGTGAAATCTAATAAAATGTTCTGGTTATTTTCTTTTACTAATTCGTGTTTGTGAAAAATAACCTAGAATTTTGTGCTGCAATCTATAAAAACACTCATCATAAGTACAATAGACATAATTTTTATTCTTCTCCAGAACTCAGTGATATTCTTTTACAATACAAAATGGGCCAGGCTTGGTAGTGCATGCCTATAATATCAGCACTTGGGAAGAGGCAGGAGGATCGCTCCAAGTTCGAGTCCAGCCCAGGCTGCATAGTGAGCTCAAGGCCAGCCTGAAAAAATATGGCCTGTCTAAACCACCCCCAAAAAAACACAAAAGCCCAAAATGGATACCTTTGGGATACTCAGACTGCATAGGAAGGAAGTGCCAAAAGATCTGCAAAAGAAAAGACTTAAAAGGGGAGAAATGGTCATATATCAGAGAGGAAAAGTCTGTCTTATGAAATGGAAAAACAAAAAAGGTGTCTCCTTACTGTCAGCTATTTATAATACAGGAACTGACAGAACTTGAAAGAAGAAATGAAACTAAAAAAATTCCAATAGTGGTCTATGATTATAATAATTCTATGGGTGGTGTTGACAGAGTTGACCAACATCTAACAAGCTATCCTGTAATCAAAAAGTGAGGAAAAAATACTATTATAAAATATTTATGCACCTTCTGGGACAAACAATATGGAACTTGTTTGCTATTTATTCAAAACATGGGGGTTCAAAATGTCATTTACAATTTAGATTAGGTTAAATGGACCAAATACACTAGACCCTTGACAAACTTGATTGGTTCCCAAAGGGAGGTTGCAGTTCAAGTTGCTGGTAAGTCAATACAGCTGAGATCTGGATGTTTATCTGGGTACATGATATAGATAACAAGAGGCAGATGAACCTTCCATTAACCTAATTAACCCCAGTTGTTTGTATGTCAGGCCGGTCATAAATTGAAGGTCCACTGTAATTGAAAAATATGGGATACCGAAATGTCAACCAAGACATCCATCATCGACATCGTCACCATTACATTTAGTGGGTAGACATTCCATTGAAATTATACCACTCACGGAAAAAAGGAAAAGCCAACACAACAGTGTAAAGTGTGTTGTTCAAAGAAAGACAATAATGCAAAAAGAATTTGGAGACATCCATATTGTAATGTTACATTGTGTACTGAATGTTTTAAAATATACACAGAAAAATTACTGAATAAATCTGATAAAATTTTTTATATTTCCTATTATGAAAATATGCAATTTTTGATCATCCTGTATTTAAATAGACTGCTATGTGGTGAATATAATTAATTTCCACTTATATTACTAATGGTCCCAGTGATTTTTATTATTCATTAAGTTTATGGGTACATTTTAGGTATACAATATGACATTCATCATTGGGAATTTGTGCCTTTACATGATATATCTTGGTTATTTTTTTCCCCATTTCCCTGCCCTCCCTTCAACCCCTCCACACCTCCCTATTTACAAAGACTTTGTTTCCATTTTTTTCCTTTTCTCATATTTATTCCTTTCCCTTCTTTCCTTTCCTCTACCCCTCCCCCTTCCCCTTTGGACCTTTTCTTCCTATTTCACATTGTCTATTATACATTTTGATCCTTATTTACACTCTCAGTTTCTCACACCAGAGAAATTATTCAGTATTTACACGTGTGTCCTATTTATTTAAGAGTATGGCCTCAATGTGCATCCACTTAGCTATAAATGTCTCTAGTTTCTCTTTCTTTATGGCTGAGTAGTACTCCATTTTATAAAAAAAAAAAACCCACATCTTTATCCAGTCACCAGCTGATGGGCAATTGGGCTGTTTCCAAGTTTTACCTATTACAAACTGTGCCGCTATGAACATGGGGGCGCACATATATCGCCGTGGTATGATTCTTTTAATTCTTTGGGGAAGATATGCAGCAGGTGAATAGCTGGGTCAGATGTTGTGCCAGTAATTCTTGAGGCAGATTTCAAGCTTTTAAGCAATTGATGACACTTTTGAAACGCCTTGAATTGTTCTTCAAGTTCCTTCTTGGGTGATTCAGATTCTCATTTTGAATATGATTTGTCATATTTTGAGGTTTCCTTATACTCCTTCTTTGAGGTATCATTTAATTAAAAACAATAATGGCTACTTCCTTATTATGGTATCTTTTGTAGCCATATCTTTAAAGGGTATTTTTAAAAGAATACACACTGATCTTAGACTTCTGATAAAATATTTTAAAATAGTTTCTAGGCTTTAAAATATGAAGACAGCCAGGGATTTAGCTCAGTGGTTTTGTCGTCTGCTGTGCAAGCGCAAGGACCCAAGTTTGATCCCCAGTACCAAAAAAAAAATGAAGACAGTTATTCTAAATTCTTGCTGTTTTCTGAATCTTGTGGCTTCCAGTTTGAAAATTTCCTTTTTAAAAACAAAATAACTTCATAAATTCATTTCCTTTTATTTTCTGCTGTAATACAGAACTTAGTAACAGTGAGTCCAACTTTTAAAATACACTAGAAAAGGAGCAGAAAGGGAAGTATCTGATCTTATTGGGAATATCTATGATAATAATAAAGTAAAACTCTACTACATAAACCTAACTGATAAAAAGACCAGTATGAATCAATGCAGATAAAATGAAGAACAAAAAGTAATGATTGTTGTGTAAGCTGTGACTACAACAAAAAATATTTTCCAAATTGGCAGTCTATGATGTTTTAAGATTACAAAAAAAAAGAGTATCTGTAGGCCAAAACAGAAATAGTTTGTACATATAACAATAGCAACAAAAGTGTTTTTGAAGTATGAAAAACAGGTCCTTCCTACCCTCATGATCTACACAAGATGTACTTGGTTTGGTATGGAGTAAGGGGAAAAAAGATTGCTCAAAAGTCAGGCTCAAAGTATTTATTCTGACACAAAAATATAAAACTTGAAATTAAATGTAAAGGGAAAAGTCCTTGAAAATCTGTCTTAGGCAGAAAATTCTCTTTATTATAAAATACACAATGTGGATTGCTTATAATGTAGATATAGAAAACATCTGCACAGGATAGGCAGAGTTATCAGGGGGTAAGGTAAAGAGTGTTCATGAAATCATAAAAGGATATACAGACCAAAAACTAGACAACAGAATAAAAGCAGGGATAAGGAGGCTAGGCAACAACCTCAAGACGTTGCTTGTAGATGACAAAGGCACGTGAATATAAAATAGGATATGTTTGTACCTAAGTAAATGACTGACCATGAATACTAATAGTTTCCATATTGAAATTTCTCATACTTCCAGTTCTTCCTAGGTCTGAAGATTTAAAGTAGACAGTTGAAACTCAAATTCTGTCTAAGCTAAGTACCTTGTGTGAATCAGACATGCTATTAGAAGTGATGAATGGAATTAAGATGAGAAAATGGAAAAATAGGAACAAAATCTTTGTAAATAGGGAGGGATGGAGGGGGTGAAGGGAGGGCTGGGAAAGGCTGAAAAATAAGAACCAAGAGAGACTATGTAAAGGTGCAAATTTCCAATGATGAATGTCATTATACTGTATACCTAAAATGTACTAATGATTAGAATGAATAATCGATAATGCAAAATAGGAAGAAAAGATCCAAAGGGGTAGGGGTACTGGGAGGGGCAGGGGAAAGGAAAGAAGGAAAAGGAAAAATGATGAGAAATGGAAAAAATGGAAATAAAGTCTTTGTAAATAGGGAAGGGTGGAGGGCGTGAAGGGAGGGCTAGGAATGGGGAAAAAATAAGAACCAAGATGTATCATGTAAAGGCACAAATTCCCAATGAGAAATGTAATTGTGTTGTATACCTACAATGTACCAATAAAAGAATTTAAGAAAAAAATAAAATTAAATTAAAAAATAAAAAAGAAGTGATGAGTAAGAGCACCATCTAGTGGTTTTAGTGGCGGTGCAGAAAAACTCAGGTGGAGGAGTCAGGAATCCGAATTCTCTTGGGACTAGCACCAGTGGGATGCCTTTATTTTAGCACATTCATCATCACATTTTTATATAAAGTGGTATCTAGTAGTCTCCCTTTCTTGGAATTAAAACTCTCAATGTATCCTCAAATTGCTTAAATGGTATTAAAGACAGGAAGAAATCCAGGAATCCACAGTGTAACAACAGCATAATCTTACTTTAAATATGACACTAAAATATTTTCATACTATCCAAATGGTCTTTCCTTTAATAATCTTTTAGGGGACACAGACCTTTTTCAAGGATTGAAACTGGAAGTCGTGAGGTCACAGCCACAAAGAAACATTACAAAGAGGCTTTACTTTTCATTTTATTTTATTTTTCAATGGGTCAACCCTTTATTCAAAATGAAGAAAAACCTTCACACCTAGGGATCTACCTACGGGTATTCCTCAGCAAAACATCATTAAAATAGGTGCCAGTACCCTTCAACCTGAAGTTTTTCTAATACCTATTGATTTAAGATATTAAGCTCTTAGAATGATACCCTCATTAGCTTATTGTATGTGCAGAATGCATAAAATGATAGTACAGAATGATAGTACATTCTATCTAGACCTATTCTTGATACTTAAAGTATGGAATTTGCCTGATGCTTTGGAAATGTTCTGTACTTTATTAGTGATGTGAAGGATTCTGAGACATCTTTATGATAACCTGTTAAGAGGATATATTATCTTTTCTTCTATATGGTTACATCTGTAAAGTATCTATATTGGGGTCCAGTACACAGCAGATATTCAATAAATATAAAATAAAGTATGTACACTGATTCATAATATCAGCTTTATGGCAAACTTAGCAAACGTACCTCCAACCAAGACGAAATTTATCTTCAATTTATACAAGATCTATACTGTACTAGGATCATGTGTCTCATGAAGCTTTCAGAAGGGGGCATCTCTGTAATTCCCAAATATGCATTTCTAGTTATCATCCATGTTTGAACTTTCTCCAAACATATACTGAAACTAGTATGGTTATGGTCAGGTTAACTAAAAATACAGACTACATTTATGCATATACAATATATAATATTTTCAAACTATAAAATGTTGTATCTAAATTAGGTCTGCTTCATACTCTTTCTCAAAATACCATTTACTTTTATAGAATTTAACAATTTCTAAAATTTATTAGTGAGGTTATTTAATGACTGTCTTCTCACTAGGCTTAAACTCCCAAGAGAGTAAAAAAGATCTATTCTCTTTTGTTTACCACTGCATCTTGAAAACACCAAGCACATAATAAATATGAAGGAATTAATTACTATATGGCCTTAAGCCCTACACTCTTCATTGCCTTAACATTTTACTACCTCTGGATTTTAAAACTAGAATGTATCTTGAAAATTCCAAATTCCAAGCCAGGACCTGTAATTCCAGAACTCTGGAATTCCTGAGGCAGGAGGATTACAAGTTCTAGCCTAACCTGGGCAATTTAGTAACTTAGCAAGACCTTGTTTCAAAATAAAAAAGTAAAAAGGACTGAGGATGTAGCTTAGTGTGAAATCCCTGGGTTCAATCCTCAACAACAACAACAACACACACACAGACACACACACACACCCTCCAAATTCCATATCTTATGGGAAAAACTGAAGACTTTTGATGACTGAGTGGTTTGCTCAAGGGAACCTTCTCATGTTAGTGCCTGAATCAGGACTGGAACCAAGGTTTTTACTTTGTGACATGTCCTTAGACTGATTTTAAAGCACTCTTTAAAAATGTTCCATATAAATTCATATGATATAACATTCCTAAACTCAGACATTTTATCAAGTTTGACTCAGGATAGGTTAAAAAAGAAGTTAAAAAATGGAAACAAATCCAAAGACAAATGAGAAAAGGGAGTGAAAATAATCTCTCAAGGAAACATTAAAAGAATTCATTACTGTTTAGCTCAGCACAGATGAAAGTTAAAAGGAGGACCTAAGTACTTATGTATACTTATCAAATATGTGAAAACTTTTTTCTGACAGGAATAACGATTGGTTAAGTTTACATTAAAGAATTAAATAATCCTGAGTTGAAGTACTGCAGTATGAGCTAGCCTTCATTTTGTGAAAACAAAGGTGGAATTCTAGCAGAGATGCATGTAGATTATAGACTTTCTGATTTATTAATTTGTTCATTTATTCAACAAGTAAACATCTATAATCCTTTTATTATAAGCATAGCTCTCTGCAGTTTGCCTGCAATTTCAAATCTTCTTTGTTGAATTTAATTGATCTATCCTGGATGGTTAAATCTCTTCTCTTCCCTCCTTCCTCTTCCCCTTCCTCCTTCTTTCCCTACCTCATAACCACAAGATGCATTCTCTAGATCTCTTTCATTGTGTGATTCTCTGATGCTAACCATGATTATCATCAAATTGTACCTCTAACTCAATTCACTAATTCTATATATTCACTCTTCCAAGATATCTGGAATCCATTCTTGTCTCTTCATTTCCACTTTCCAAGATCAACCCCTATTTTTCACATGAAAAAGTTGGAGTCTTTTTGGGGGCAGGCAGGGTGGTAATGACAATTGAACCCGGGGCCTGTACACTGAGCTATAACCCTATTCCCTTTTTTTCATTTAGAATTTGTGATCCTCATGACTCAGCTTCCCAAAGCTCTGGGATTATGGGGATATGCCACCATGCCCAGCTCCAGACTTTTAGTTAGTCCTCCTGCTTTAAATCTCTCCCTTGTTCCAGTTCAATTTCCATATGACACTAAAGTTAAATTTCTATGATACATATTTCATTAAGTCATGTTCTTGATTTAAAAGCTTCAGTAGATCCTTATAAAATAGTCCAACTGTTCAAAAGTCTAACCTCTTTTAGCCATATCTTTTAATACTTTAATTAGATATCTGGTAGTCTAGCCATAAGTGATTGTTTGAAGATTCCCTAAGATTCTCAACACAGTGTTTCTGCCTATATCATTCACTCTTCAGAGAATGCCCTTTCCTATGTTTGATGAAATTTATTCATCCTTTAAAATCCAGCTCAAATTTCACTTAAAATTTTTTTCAAGCTTCTCAATCCCACAGCATGTAGATTGAATTACTTCCTCTTTATAACATAATTTGTACCTAAGAATTTGTGGGCTGGGGATGTAGCTCAGTGGTAGAGCACTTCCTAGTAAGACTGAGGCCCTGGGTTTGATCCCCAACACACACAAAAAATAATTTGTTATAATTATTTAACATGTCTCTTCTCCGACTAGACATGAAATTTCTGTAGTCTGATTCACCTTTGATTTCCCAGTTACAAAATATAACAGGTCCTAACATCTGAATAAATGAATCTTCCTATAAATCAATTAACTTAATATAAAAAAACTCTTTCATAATTATAGACTAAAATTTTACCTCAAGCCAATTTACTTCCTAAGTATGTGCATCATTTGTCACAAAGAATACCAGGGAAAAAAGCACCAACATGCTGTTTGAAAAAAATAAGTAATCATGTATAACAAAGCTAAAAATACATAAATGAAGACAAATGAATTATTTCTAACTTCCAATCTCCCTCACTGCATCTAGATGTGCTATTTGTTTTTACCTTTGAATTGACAATTTAAGGACTAAGACACAAATGTATAAATGTTTTCACAAATAAACAATGATAAAAAATAAACATTTTGCCTTCTGATTAAACAAAAAAGAAAACTCTTACTCTGAATAAAAGGCTATTCTTTTTCTTTTTTTTTTTTTTTGCAGAACCGGGGATCGAACTCAGGACCTTGCGCTTGTCAGGCAGGCGCTGGCACCACTGAACTAAACCTCCAGCCCCAAAAGGCTATTCTTGATACTTACATCTCATACCTGGTACTGAACTCACCTGCTATTGCTTAAATTGTTTAAGTGTCTTTCTTGAGTTGTCCAAGATCTTTAGTGGTTCTTAGTCTCCAGTCTAAGATCCTGATCCCTGCTATCTTGTTTTGCTTGGATTTTGGAACTCTTGCTACCATTCCACAAACTGGTAGGATTTTATGTTAATCTCAAAAACCAATCATAGACTATTATATAATGGTTGCTAAGAGTTGCAAGGGTTTACAAAGAATCAGAGTAGTGTCATTTCTTTTTTGAATGGGTAATTCAACTGGCAAATGAAAAATAAATGATTGTTATTAGCTCTGTGTGCTATCAAGGCATCTGACATGGCTGCTCATATCTCTTGAGTAAAATACTAAACCATGAATTAGATTCAATTAGGGAAGTAGTAACTGGTTAAGAAATCATGGGGTACTTATAATATTCTGAATAAAGGATTTAAGTCAATACAAGGTAGAGGTCCATGTAATGCAATGGTTCTCAAATTTTATCATGCATCTTAATGGCCTGGAAGGTGTATTCAAAGAAATTGCTAAGTCTTCCCCCAGAGTTTCCAATTCAGAAGGTGTGGCCTAAAAATCTGCATTTTTAACAAATTTCTAGGTGATATTATTGCTGATAATCTGGAGCCCATGTTTTGAAGACTAACTAATGTATTGTATCTCAGGATATTAATAACAAATTTTCTTCAACATTCTGCCAGTGGCCTTGTGAAATATGTAGAAAGCATGATTACAAATCTATAGATGATACAAACTTGTGATATAAAAAGATCTCAATAGGCTAATTATGGGACAAATCCTAAAAACAAAACATATTAGTGATAATCTTAAAATCCAAAAATAAAAGTCAATCATATAAATATAGAATTAGGAAAATAGCAATCACAAAAAATAGGAAAAAGACAGAAAATTTAGAATACTATAGCTTCGATGTTTTGAGAATATACTGTGGCCACCAAAAAAGGTCCTAAGAATTTGGGCCTTGTTAATAAAGTAGAGTATGGGATAATGTATTTGATAGCCAACTACATATTATATGGGTTCCCTTACACCTGGTATCAGACACTGAAACAAAATAATCAAACAAGTTTGTTCTAGGGGCTACCAATCTAAAACATCACGTGAGAACAGTAACAGAAATGGCTAGTTTCTTGCCTTCAGAAGATTCAGAGGATATATAAGAGCAGTTTTACATATAACTGCCTTTTTTTCTGTATGACCCTGAAACATACTGCCACATACAGCTGTAAGGCTGCTTCATATACACAAGTCCCCAGATGAGAAGAGGAAAAGGAAAGCTGAAATCCAGTTTACATTTAACTTAAAAAGTCATGTGCCTTGGCAAGGATTGAGGTAGGTAGAAAAAGGGTAAACGTTCTCTAATTACATAAAGGAGACGGCTCTAGGGGGCTTTTTCTTTTTTGGTGAAGATACCTTTTCTAATTTGCAAGAAAAGTGACACAATAGACTAGAGGTAACTCTAGCTCTAAAGCAGAACTAGGTCTGTTGAGAGAACTTTATAGAGAAAATGATTTCAGCTCAATGTAATCTATTGACATATAAATGTATTGTAAGGAAACACATTTTATTGGGCAGGGGATTTAGCTCAGTGGTTCCAGCGCCTGCCTGGCAAGCCGAAAGGTCACAAGTTCGATCCCTCGGTACCCAAAAAAAAAGAACATTTTGTGAAGAGTTGTTAATTCCTCAATTGGTTGTTGAAAGACCCGCTAAACAACTACATGACAGGGTTACTTTAGGGAGGATTCAAGGTGGGAGGGCATGTGCATATGCGTGTTTGTGTGCACGTGTGCGTGTTTCTGTGTGTGTTAGTGTTATTACCAGGTGGGGGAGAAACTCAATAATCTTTCAACACCTAGGTTTCTTCATTTGAACTATCTTCTCTGTATCTCAGTTGATTCCCATGGTATTCAGGCCTCTTTTTTTTTTTTTTTTTTTTCAGTATCAAGGATTGAACTCAGGACCTTGCACTTGTAAGGCAGGAGTAGCACCACTGTGCTAAATTCCTGCCCCTATCCAGACCTCTTCTTATCACAAATTTACTATGTATTCTACACTTCCTTCTACCCAGCCAAATTTCTCTTCCCATCCCCCTTTCTTTTCCTATCCTGCCCCAGTATGCAAAAAGCATATGTACTACATTAATACTGAAAATAAACTTTATATTTTAAAACTATGCTCTTCTAGATATTAAAAAAATCCAAACTTAAAATAGGGTGAAAACATATTGTTAATCTCAATATATTTATTGAGAAAGCTAAATTTCATTCTTTTGGTGGGGGGGGGTACTGGGGATCGAACTCCAGTCCTTGCGCTTGTGCAGCAGGTGGCAAAACCACTGAGCTAAATCCCCAGCCCCCAAAGATCAAGATTTTAATTATCTTTTTTTTGTTGTTGTTGGTACCGGGGATTGAAGGGTCCTTGAGCTTGCGCAGCAGGCAGCAAAACCACTAAGCTAGGGCTGGGGATTTAGCTCAGTGGTCTCGCCGCCTGCTGTGCAAGCACAAGGGCCCAAGTTCGATCCCCAACACCAAAAAAAAAAGAAAAAAACAAAAAAAAAACAGTGAGCTAAATCCCCAGCCCATCATTCTTAAATGATTTTATATATCAGTCACTGAAAGTCATGAGTGGGAGACGCGTTATTTCTTTTGCACCAGAAAGAGTATGAAAATCTCTGTGGAAATCTCTTCAATATTTATGCTACATTGACAGAATTTTTTTTTTTTTTGAAAGGAGAACAATGTTAACATTAGAAGTAGTGAAATAAACATGAGCCAAAGATTTTGGCATATATATCACTTTCTGTCATTACAGCAAAGGTAGCCTTTCATAGATAGGCAAATGAACAGAGGGATTTAGACATTGAAGTTACCTAACCAAATAGCAATTTCCATCAATGAGCAACAAGTCTAAATGAGAAGACACAACCAAAATGCCAGGAAAATGTTCAACCACCTAATTATTTTGAGGCCACCATAAAGATGTAATAATAATACAAAATGCTTCAAACTATATTTGTTGAAAGTATTTGTGTAAGGAATGTCAGACTGGAATGACCATGTAACACAATTTTTTAAAAATTTTAAGAAATGTTTCAGCAAGGGTATAGTTCAGTGGTAGAAGATGCTTAGTATGAGGTAAGGGGAGAGGAGAGGTGGGGGGAATCAGTTTCTACATTATTTTCAGAATTAAAATAACAATTTGAAATTAGAAACTTGTAAAAAGAAAGTAGGGCCAGGCATGGTGGCATGTGCCTATAATCTCAGCACTCAGGAGGCTGAGGCAGGAGGATCACCATGAGTTTTAGGTAGCCTGAACTACATAGTGAGTTCAAGGCCAGCTTGAAGTACATAGTGAGACCCTGTTTCAAAAAACAAAAAACAAAAAACAAAAGTGGGGTTTTGGGGGCAAATATTTTTGTAAATAGAAAGTATTATAAATGATAGTTTTATCTTAAGAAATAAAAATTTTCTAATTACAGAAAATTAGGAACACTTTCTAGGAAAAGAAAATTATGGTTTTCCTAGCAGAATACATATACAATAGACACACAAATACTTGATATTTGTTGTGGGAAAAACTGTCAGTCTTGCTTCAGTTTGTAGGCTGTTGATATTTTTTAATGACTTTCTTAAAGAATATATTGTTGCAAATTTTTCCTCAGACAAATATTCTGTAATTTTTCTGTGCCCCACTGATTTCCAATTTGCCAGTGGAGGTGCCTGATTCAATAGTTAATCAGAGATTTTCATCATTTAATTAGAGTACCATTCATTTGAAAGCATTGCTTGAAAATTAGTCATAGCTATGTCCTGTAATTAGTGTTATAATTTAAAGTGTGATAAAACTCATATGCAGAAGCACATATTACAAGGCCAATAACATACAAATAACCAACACATCTTGTTTCAAAGCTGATTGGCTAATGTCAACATCAGATTATGGAATATGTAAATCTGATTACCTAAACAAAATAAAGTGGAAAAATAATGGCAATTATAAAGGCTTGAGAAATCTTTGGGAAAGGGGAACAAATTCAGAAGTTTCATTTGGTATGCAGAGTTTTAAGATTATTTTTCTACCAACTATCTAAAAACTTACCTATAGAAAAAGAATGACAAATTTAGAATAATTTCACTCATTTATAATAAACATTCAGAGAGTCCTAGCAAGAAAGAAGACTGACCACAGAAAGAAATGAGGGAAAATAAACAGTCTTTTAAATTATTTCAATCTGAATTAACACTTCAGTGCCTGTCTTTAGAGGCCTTGAATGTGAAGCTATTTTTTCCTTCCTGTAAAGAAGTTATCCTCATTACAAAGGCTGCCAAACATTTAGTAACCAGGTTTCTCTCCTTTCCAAACTACCCTACTATATAAGATTTTCCCTTATATAATTTTAATACAGACTCCTAGAAATGCATGAGAGTTAATCAATACGGTACTTACATTCACACTGTATGACGTCTAAGTTAAATTGCTGAACAGCTCCCATGCTTATTTGTTTTAACTCACTGTCCAGTAGCATCTGCATTAAGGATGTTGACAGATGCTGGCAGGCTGACATGCAAGCTGTTTGAGCAACTTTCCCCTGTATAAAACAACCAACCAAACCAAAAAACAAATAATCAAACAGATACATAAAATACCACAAAAATTATATACTTAGCATTGTTTTTGTTGGTACAGTAGTGACTACTGGCTTTTGTATCTGTGTTCTGAATGGCTATGTCTTTATATCACAAAAATTAAAATTAATTGTGTTAATTCTCTCATCTTTCACAGAATATATTAAAAAATCTAACTGCTAAAAGGAAAATTAAAATACAAGCTTAAAAACTATTATCTTCAGATTTTTTGAGATATTTCAGATATTTTAAATTGCACATTAAAACATTACATTTACAACATAAAATCACTGTCATACTGACACAACATTTAATCCATACAATTCTCTTTAAGTTCTCCCTTATATACCTAACCAAGCCAGAATGAAGGAAATTAATGGTGTAATTTATTATTATTATAATTTAAACTGTAGCTGAAAATCAAAATATACTTTGAGTTATAAGTCCTAACTTCTACTCCAAAGATTAGCCTGTGGCATAGCTTCAATTACTGATGGGGGAAAAGGCCTGACACTAGTAAGACTTCAAATTCATCTGCAGATCTTGTAGTTAGTTTTAGAAATTAAGTTTTAAACTCATTTGATAATTTAGAAATATATAGTCATGTACACTACAAATTACTGTGGTTTTCTTTCACAAATTTTAAAATATTTTCTACTATAATAAGCACCTAAAACTAATGAAATTTCACTCTTTCACTGTTATGCTTAACTGCATTGTTCCCTTAAAAATAAGTTTCTTAAATGTTTAGCTTCTATAGCTGTATCACAATACTGTATCACTTTTAGTATAAACTTTTTTTTTTTGCAGTACTGGGGACTGAACACAGGGTCTTTGCACTGAGTTATATCCTCAGCCCTTTTTTCTTTTTCGCAACAGGGTCAAAGTTGCTAAGATCTGCAGGCTGGGCCAAAACTTGGGATCCTCCTACCTCAGCCTCCCAAGGAGCTGGGACCTATAAAGGCATATGCCATCATTTTCTTTTTCTTTTTGCAAAACTGGGGATTAAACCCCAGGGTTCACAGATGCTAGGCAAGCACTCTACCACTGAGCTACAGTCCAAATACTTTTTATTTTGAAACACAGTCTCATAAGTTGTCCATAATGACCTCAAACTTGGAATCTTTCTGCATCAGCATGAGTAGCTATTACAGATGTGCACCACTATGTCTGGCTATAAACTGTTTCTTTAAACAGGCTTTGCATTTCAAGAAGAACTTTAAAATATTATAAAGACTTTTAGGTAAAATTTTCCAGCAAAATACTCCTTCTAGGATGGCTATCTTCAACTGACAATTATGCGATCTGGTGATGACTGATTCCTACAGAGATCTATGAATATAGTTTACAAATAATAGCTCTTGAAAAATGTTTTGTTTGCAATGTTTCCATGAACAAATATTTATCCAGTGATATTTCATAATTTTTGTACTCATCACAAAAGCCAATAAAGCTAAAAAATCATAAAAAATATCTTTCAAACATAGCACTATACTAGTACAAAAACGTTTATGTAAGTATTGATGTGAAAGGTAATAAAAAACATTTTCATGATGTTTATTCAAACATTTGTCCTTTAAATTATACATTAAAAATCAGACTATAAACAACTTTTATGAATTAGTCTTTTAGCATTTAGATACTATGCACAATGAAAAACTCAGTATCTGAAATGGAAATGTCAATTTCTCAATCAAAAACTTTAGAGATAAAAGCCCATGCAAACAATATATTTGACAGATACTGATGAACTGCCAAGAAGGAATGTAACAAACAATGAAAAACCCAGCATGCTTCAAGATCCCTCAAACTACAGGAATTAGTTTAGGAGACATGCAGTTCCATTCCTCCAGCAGAATAATATCAATATAAATGGGAGAAGGAATAAAGCAGAAAAAGAAGAAATCAATGGCATGTTATTTAATTACAATGTAATAGGCTTGAGTCTATTGGAAATGTCATTCTGGAACTGTCACCTTGATCTAGTGAAACAATTACTACATTTTAGTTAATGTACTTCTCTGTCAAATCAGCTCCATGTCCTATTTATGCTGCTACTATATTAACTGCAAAAACAGATTAATATTACCATAAATTATTATTAAATTCACTTAATAAGGAAACACAATGAACAATAGAAGTGGTGTTGTTTTAAGGAAAGCTTTAAATTTAACATGGGTTCAGACGCTACACATAATTATATAACAATAGTACTGAAGCCAAAAAAAAATAGTAATAGTACATATAGAGGCTAGTCAATAAACCCAGTGGAAATAGGTAATGAATACACATACATAAATTTAGAGTTTTATTTAAAAAACATGCAATAAAATTCTACTATTAAATATCTTTTGATTAGACATACTAAATACAAGTTTCTTTTTCTCAAAGATAAAAGTTCAAAAGATTTATAAAATATTTTATATACTTTCTAAGTCAAATTCTTTTTTACAGATTAAAATTTCAATTAATAATGTTCAAGGTTCAGATTCTTTAAATTTTAAAAAGGTTATATTTCATAAGATTACACACTATTTTTTAAATGTCTACTTTCTAACAATAGAATGTGTACAAATATTCTTAAATTTTATCTATTATCTTTAGATTAAAAAATTTAATGTTTCTAAAATTTGTACACCAAAAATAAATTCGGTAATTTATTTCTGATGCCTATGGCCCTTACCACATTTAGATCTAACCACACAACCCCTTTTGAACACTATTATTGGTATTCTTAATTTCATTTTCTTAATATCATCTTCTAATATTAAAAAAATCTAAGTATTTATACAATGATCTTTAAAAATTAGCCCTTTCCATTACATGCTCTGGTTTTTTAACATAACAAAGTCAAAAATAATTAAGTGAGAAAACAATCCACATACAATACATTTTAAGTACACTGTACCTAGAAATCACTCCTGCTCTCATCTCAAAAGTTAATTGCAACTAATAAAATTTTTTAACTCTTTCTCTTTAACAACACAAGGTTCAATAAGTAAAAACACCTGCTAAATTTTTAAAGGTAACTAACTTTTTTTTACCCTACTCTAACATTTTGCTGAAAAACAACTTGCAAAGAGAGAAAACCCTTAGACAAACTTCTTATATTTCAAAGGAACTTGTAAAAGAGAATCTGCTGACATATTAGACCCCTTTCGCATTACCCAAAAGCTTTTCTTCTAAGAACAATTGTGGTAAAGAGACATTTGGCTCCCAGGAAATTCCCAAAGGGTCAACCATATGCATCCTTCCATGGCACCTTCACAGTGCTGCTTTCTAGATTCATGTCTCAAAAGCAGCTTTCATCATTTACTTGTGTGTCAGTCAATATGATTTATGGACTGCATTCAGCAAAGTCAAAGCATATAGAATGAGAAATATGACTACAATCTGCTAATTTGTTTTGTATTGAGCCATTTAAGAGTCAAAGACCTGATGTCAGACTGAGACCAGCAACACAATTAACCAGTCGGTGACAGATTCATCCATCCTCCCTGCCAGGCTGTGCCAATCAAAGACAGCATGAAGTGACATTTGGTGAAATCAGTAAGAAAACTCATTCTCTAAATAACCTATGTGAGGCCTTGACTGACACTTTTTGAATTTAGTTTGTGGAACACAGCCACTCTTTATCCAATAGTATTTCACTGCAAGCTGTGAAATAAGGCTTTTAATGCCAATCACAGGAACAATAAACCAGAAACCATCAACCTCATTCTAAAAGGAATCAAGAAAATGCTTACGTTTGTATATCAAGTCAAATCTCCAAAATAACTTTCTATTATAGATTAGGCTACAGATACTCTGTATCCTTTGAAATATCATAAAATAACATGTAATAAAAATAAGGTATTTTATTAGATTATGACCAAAACTTTTGGCTCAAAAGTAATGTTTTCATAGAAATGTTGAATACTTATAGGCTAATTTGGTACTTTAAATTTTTGTTTGAAGTTTTCATTTGTCTCACCATTCTCTTATTTCAGCAGAAATTCTTTGTAAGCACTTTTTGGTGTTGCTTTCATTCTCTCAAGTACATGTGCTGTAAAAATGTGTTCTTGAAATCAAACCCATTCTTTCTGTATAGGTCTATTCTTCCTTAATGATCCCAGAAGAGTCCATTTTCCTACATTTATATCCCCACATAAAAAACCAGTTTTTTACAATTAAACTACTTTTTTTACGTAAGTAAAAAAGAAATATATGGATTCAAATATATAGAACACTATTATTCTTTAAATTGATAATAGGTTTTGTTTTTTAAAGTTATGTCACTAATGTAAAAAAAAATTAAAAATAAATAACTAAATAAAATTTGGCCTATTTGAATACAAAACCTAACACTGGTTAAGTAAACTTATTAATTCTGGTCTTGTTTTTTAGTTATTTAAATTAAAGTAGTAAATTTTCATTTTCTACAAATGTGCTGCTTCTTAGTTTGATACATAAAATTGTTATGAGTCTGAGACTGTCTTTTCAGAGGCAAAAGAGGAAAGAGAGCATATTTATGAATTGGTCAGTCTCCTAAAGAACCATAATGTATACCTTTTAAAATATACAAGCTGAAGGATGGAGATCTTTCAGAAAATGTAGAGTTAAGTACTAGAATTAGAAATAAACTCTTAATTGAAAAATAAAATGCCTAGCTGAAGTGTAGACATTTTAAGAGAAATATATTATTCTTTCTTCTGGTTTATATACGAACCACTAAAATTTAACTATGTGAAATTACACCTTGCTCAAATGTAAAAATGTTATCAAATCAGAAAAAATAAAACATTACCATAGAATATGATCATTTCCCCAAGATGATTTCACAAATGTACAAGTATTCCTTTACCTAGAAGATATATTTTAATCCATCTTCTGAGTAAACACTCTATAACATGGAAATGTCTCCAATTCCCAGTAATACAGAATGGGTGAGTTATAAAGGTTTAAATATCAAGATGAATTCCTCTAGAGTTTTAGTGACTTTTAATACTATCTTGAAGACAGGCTGTTGAGGTTATGCCAACAAATTCATAGGTCTCTCAAAATGTACTCACTACAACATCCTCAACATACCTCTTTTCTATTTTTATACTCACTTTCTATCCTGACGTTAGCACATCAGTGAACCATAATCCTCAGAGAGGATTATTAATCCTCCCATCCTTCCCTCTTGTGCTATTTTCCCTCCTTCTAACAATTCCCATTTATAAGAATGTAAAACAATAACACAAATATTTGCTCTTGGAACACATACAGTGGGATGGGGGGCTGCTGGGTAGAATATAAAGTTGAAGCAAACATTTCTCCCAAAGTGAGAAAACTTCAGGACTACCTATAGTACATGGTACATTTTTGCTTCTTTCAAAGTGTATTTGTTATGGTTTAGAGACAAATGTCCCCCCAAAGTATCAAGTATTCAGAAGTGGGGCTTCTGAAAGATGAGTGAATTATGGGGATGGTATAGTTGACTTACTGTTATAAGGCAGGGCCTAAGAAGATCGCTGGATATATGACTTTGAAGGGTTTATTCTTGTCCCTGGCTCGCTACCCTCCCCCTGCTCTTTCTTCCCCTCCACCCCTCTTTCTGGCTGCCCTGGGTTGAGGACCTTTTTCTCCACCATCTCCACCATCCCCTCTCCCAACCTGTTTCTGCCTTGGAGCCAGCTGACTATTAATTATCGACTGAAACTGTGAGCCAAAATAGATTCCTCCTTGAGGTTGCTGTTGGGTATTGTGTCTCAGCAAAGAGAAAGTGACTATGACAGTCCTTATCCCAATCACAGGGCTCATCAAACTTCAGCAGCCTTTTTTTGAACACTCTTTTGAACATGGATTTAGATAGCAGGTTGTATACAAATTTTTAGCTTTCTGGAAGGAATCATTGCTGCTGTCATGGCAGTCCCACAATATCTCAAATTCATCCTAATTTTAATAGGCAGAAAGAGTAAGTTCTTGCAGACATGTATGGCATATCTTTGCAAATTACTCTCCTTTTGCTTTTAAAGAATCAACAGAGGCTTTTAATTTCAATGCTCCATCTACTACACTAACTTCCATAAAACATAGAATGACAACATTATAGCTTTCATAGAATTTCCTGGGTTAACGAAAAGGAAGTGACTAGAAAGTAGTTTGCTGGCTGGGAATGTGGGGCACACCTGTAATCCCAGCACTTGGGAGGCTCAGGCAAGAGGATCACTGCAAGTTTAAGGCTATCCTTGGCTACATAATGAATTCAAGGCCAGCCTGGACTATCCAGCAAGACCCTGTCTCAATTGCCGTAATGAACTTCTTCATATACTTGTATGAACATGCTTCTTTGGTGATACTTTACTCTGCAAAGTCTAATCTCTTAACTTTTTGAATTGCAAGTACTTTTCAGCATCTTGGCCTGTGGCATTTTCTGTTATCGCTACTGACCTGCAAGCATCCTGTAAATACAAATGTGCCATTAGCTCTCTCCAAAATAGTTCCCTACTTACACGGATAAATAAAAGAAAAAAACGGATGTTCTTCAGCACCACCACACCTCACACGGGAAACTTCTAACACCTTTCTCTACCATCTCCTTTTTACTCAGGGATTTGACCTCCCTTTTGTCTTTTCTACTCACAATAAAACATAATTTCAACTTAAACTATCTCTTACCCACATATTTTAGTCCCTTTTCTTTTTCCTTCATTTCAACTTTTGCCCACTTTAACTCGGAGGAGAAAGTATTATATCTCCTACTTTTTTTCTCCCTATCAAACAATAAAGGCTAAAGGAGAAGATATCATTTGAATTCCTTCCTAGGCCTTTGCCATTCCTACCTACAAAAACTCAGGTAATTTTCTAAACATAAATTCTCTGTTGCCATCTGGTAGTAAAACTGCCAGTTCTACACTTTCACTTGATCTTAGTACTGAATCTTCCTGTTCAAGATGGTACTTTGCTCAGAAACCCTGGACTAAAGATCTATTGACTAGTCTATTTCATCTCTAACTCTGGTAGAGTGAAGATGTATAACTGTGTATATGTATGTATGCACACGAGTATAACACATATACATATATTCAGTCTAGACTGAAAAATATTGTTTCAATTATTTCCACTTATATCCCTCTGATCTGTTGCTTATGGGTCAGGTCTTGAATTCTCTATCCAATCCACTGACTCCCTACTAAAAGTTGTTTCCTTCTGGACCAGGGATTTAGCTCAGTGGTACTGCCGCCTGCCTCACAAGTGCAAGGGCCTGAGTTTGATATCTGGTACCAAAAAAAAAAGGTGTTTCCTTCTAAAAACCCTTCTCTTATTACTGTTTCTTCCAATGAAGTCCAAAGGGCAACTAAAATATTTTGTACAATGTCTAATAGCACAATTACCTAAGTATGCTATGGTACATACATATATAAGCCTTATAACTTACAAAATAAATTTCTCACCAAGACTAATCAGAATTTAGCTGAGATACAACTTAATAAATGTCCAAAAGGAATAAAGTTATAAAATAGAAGCATGTTCATTTTCAAATAAGAATTTTTTTTGCAATTTATTTCTTGCAACAAAAAATTGTTTTATAGCATTAACAAAAAGCTTAAGAAAATAAATTCTATTTCAAATAGTAGCCTTTGACTGTTTTAAACTTTTTCATTTATATTTTCTCTCAAAGCTCTTCAACTTTGCAATGATACGATGCTAATGATACACTGCCAATGGTTTGTTTTTGTTGATTTTTGTGTACTTGGAATTAACTCATTATAATAGTAAGGAAATAGGTATCAAAATGTGTCATAGAAATACCAACTTAATATCATAGAAAGAACTGTCCAATACAAGTAACTTTTTTCAAAAAGACTGGACATTTAAGTATCAACCTCTTAAAACTCCTATCACAAATTTATCTAAAACTTATTGTAAAATCTGTTCCTGCCTTCTTAAATAGAGGAAAATTGAGTGTGAGTTTTTGATGGTAGAGTCAGTTTCACTTCTGAATATCACTTCTGTATTTTGAATATATACAGAGTCCACCAAAAAAATGTATATATACTCAGCCATTTGCCATACTAATAAATGTTTGGAAACTAATGGCCACCACTTTAAGGAGTTCTTATAATTGTAGAATCCAAAGGTAACTTGTATTAATCTCATGATGTCTCAATAAATTTAGTATTAAAATATTTACACAAGTTTTTCTTTTCCTGATGTATACATTTTTTGGATATATATATTTCACCAGCAAGAAATGTTAGCTAGCTTAGTAAGTACTAATAATTACTATATTAAAAGAATAAAAAGGCCAAGTGAAACCATAAGGTCCTGTCTCTTTAACAGAATGAAGTATTTGTCCCTAGTGTTGTTGCCACTGAATTTATAGTTGAATCAGAACTATGGTTTTAATTATTGTATTATTCTTTTATGGAGATATGCAAGGAGTAAACATGCAAATTATTTCTAATCAGTATTGATATCACCTTTACTAAACAATGTTCAGAGAGATATTTTTCAAATGTCTGCCAAAGAATAAGACTTCAAACTTTCACTTCAGAGCTACAAAGTATTCCATCTCCAACAAAAACATTTCTTGATTCAAAAAATTTATTTTGGTAGTATACTTTTTATATTCTTTATACAAACAAGAAAATGATGGCTATACAGTCCATTTCTTCACCACTTCTTTCATGTTTACTTCAAAAATGTTTGTCAAGAACTTACTCTGTGTAAGACACTGTGTTAAGTGCTACAGAAGATTCAATGATTAGTATGGTTCTTGATATAAGGGATTAAACTCTAATGGGAAATAAAACAAGTTTTAAAATAATAATTGTTCCGCCTGGTGTGCAAGCACAAGGACCAAAGCTTGATCCCTGGTACCAAAAAAAAACCAACCATAATAATAATGATAATAATTGTTAGGATTGTACAGAAAGAGCATTAGAAAAAGCATAAATACTCTTAGAAGCACATAACAGTAACAACTAGTAGTTTTGAGAATTTATTATATATCAGGAAATTTCCTAAATATGTATACTATTTTACTTAATTTGTACAAAATTTGTGGGGTATATACTCTCACTGATACCATTTTACAGATGAGGAAAGACTACAGAGAGTTTTCTAAAGTACTGCACTTCCACAGATGTACCCTCATATTAATTTATACAATCAAATTCCAGATAATCTTGACTGTTTCAGCAAAACTACTAGTATTGTCTTCAAACTTATGTTTCCATAAATATACCAAGGACACTACCAAAATAATTCAAAGTTAATTTAAATACTGAAGAGAAAAATAAGCCTGCGGGAAGTTCCTAATTTTCTAATTTACATGCTAGCTTTAGCTTGTCCTGCTCATCAAAATGGCTGCATAATCACTGCTATTTTTCTGAGAAGGAATCACCAAAGGCAATCAAATAAAAAAGGAAAATTATTTCAGTAACAGGAGAAGCAGTATTAGAGTAGCAAAAGAAAATGCACTATAAAGCAAGTTGGTTCTGTGTGTTGCTATAATTTAAAGGCATCAATTTACCATATATATGTGATAAAAATTTTATTTTAAAGATTTTTATGAGTTTTCACTTCTGCATTAAATTTTTCTCTAAACTTTTGTCTATCTAATCAAGCTTTCTAGTCAGCATTGAGCTTTATCAGTTTCTAAATATCTGCTGAACAGGCAAATTTAGTAAACACCAGTTGTTTGACAGGGTTCTTTGCTAGAAGAGTATTGCTTCTCAAACTTAAACAAACAATACAGATTTCTAAGCTACAGAGATTTCAATTCAGTTAGATTTAGGGCCAAGCACTAGAATCTAAATAGTGAAAAAGCATTTCTTCCCACAAATGGCTTACTACAGAAAGAAAATTGTAGTAAATATATTTATCATCCTGAAGATGCTTAAAAAGGCTAAGTCATTATGTTCTCACAGTCTGTTAATGTAGCTTAAAATAAATGATTTAAGAAATAATAGCTTACTAAATTATCTTATAAATAATGCTATAAATGTTAATTTCTCCCCTAAGGAGTTAAACAGCAAACCTAAGTAAAACCCAAATCACTAGTCTTAATTTCAATGCATATAAGCCCCACTGAAGTTCTTTACTAATTATGTATCACTGATGTATTCTTTAAAAACATTAAGCATTAATTAAATATTAATTCTTTAAAATAACAAAGATTAACTAAATTAAAATGTCCTTACTTTCTAATTTTTAATTACATAACTTACTTTTAAAATTTCAATAATAAAATATGTAATACTTAAGCACTATTGAATTTTTTTTTAAGAAAAAGATACTGACATAACAAAGTACCCTTTACTGGTGTTCTGTTTGGAAAGCCACACAGGGCAAAGAACAGATTAGGCTGTGGTTGCCAAACAGAATGTAAACATTAATAACTAAAATAAAGATAAAAATAAAACTGTACTAGATGCAAGAAATGATAGCACAAAAGACAGGGAGGCTAATACATTGATGTTACATGGAGAGAATTAAAATAATTCTTTTTTTGTTGCTTTTTAAAAACTAATTCTATTGGTACACTTTGATGTACATAATGATCACATTCATCAGGGTTTGTACCTGTATATGATAGATCTTGATTCTTCTTTTTTCCCCCCACTCCTCCCCCCACCCTTCAAGCCTTCTTCCCTCTCTTATTTACAAAAGCTTTGTTTTCACTCTTCCCTCAATTATTATTTTTCCTTTTCCCTTCCCTCTGTCCCCTCCCTTGTTCTCCTTCCCATTTGAATATTTCCTTCCTACTTTCCAATCTCTATCATCAATTTTGGTCCTTATTTACACTCTGTTTCTCATGCAAGAGAAACAATGCCATGTATAAATACATGTATCTAATTTATTTCACTTAAAAAGTATGGTCTCAAGGTGCATCCACTTTCCTAAAAATGTTTCAAGTTTATCCTTCTTAATAGCAGAGTAGTACTTCATTATATACACATTTTCTTTCTCCATTCATCCATTGATCTTGTTTCTAAGATTTAGCTATTACAAATTGTAGAGCTGTTAAAAACATAGGTGTGCATGTATCATTGTGGTATGATTCTTTTCATTCTTTCGGAAGATACCAAGAAGGGCAACAGTTGGGTCAGATGGAACCTCTAGTTGTAGTTTTTGTGGAATCTCCACACTGATGTCCCTAGTGGTTGCACCAATTTACACTCCCATACACAGTGAAGAAGGGTTCCTTTTCCCCCACAGCCTCACCAGCATGTTATTGGTTAATTTCTTTCTGGAGATGGAATTTCAGTGTTGTTTTAATTTGCATGTCTCAAATGACCAGTGATGTTAAACATTTTTTCATATATTTATTTGCTGTTTGTGCTTCTTCATTGGAGAAGTGTCTATTCATTTCAGATGCCTATTTTTAGATTGGGTCTTTAAATTTGGAGGGTCTGATATTTTGAGTCCTTCATATGCTCTAGATATTAGTCCTTTGTCAGAGGAATAGCTGGTAAAAAAAATTTTTTCATTCTGTGGGTTGTCTCTTCACTCTGTGGGTGGTTAATTTTGCTGTGCAAAAGCTTTTCAACATGATGAATATGATGAGATTACAATTGTTGATTCTTTGTAATATTTCCTGTGTGATTGGGGTTTTGTTTATAAAGTCTGCCTACACCTATGCCTTCAAGAGTTCTACCTATTCTATCTTACAGCAGATTAATGTTTCTGTTTTAATATTTAGACTTTTGATCCATTTCACTTCTAGTTTAGTGCAGGGTGAGAGATCTAGGTTTAATCTTTGGCTTGTGGAAAGCCAGTTTTCCCAGCACCATTGATTAAAGAGGCTCTCTTTCTTGCAGTGAAGGCATTTGGCCCCATTGCTGACAATAAGGTAGTGGGCCTGGGGTTGTTTCTGCATCTTCCCTTCTGATCCATTGGTTGCATCTGGGGGAAGAGCACCCTGCTCTGTTATCTGAGCAGCCCACCAGATCATAACTCAGCCCTCGATAGTGGGCCCGGACTGCACAACCATTTGGAGCTCAGCAGCCAAAGTTGTCAGTTCCTGTAGAAAGGTCCCCTCCTGTCCAGAATCTTTGTTGACCCTGGAGGGCCAGGGTCAAAATATTGGCAGTTGGGCCAGGGGTTTCGCTCAGTGGTGCCGCTGCCTGTCTCGAAAGCGGAAGGTACCAAGTTCGATCCCTGAAGCATTTTACTCCTTCAGCTTCACATGTTTTAGAGCTTCCATGATTGTTCAAAATGACCTTTTCAATGTGAGAGAAAGACAGCCGCCATGTCTCTCCTGCACTTGGAGAAATCCATCCTGAGGGGCTGTGAGGAGCGCGTAGCTCGGGTGTCGGATTCCGAGCCCCTCTCCCTGCGCCGCGTCCTTCGGCTCCGGGGACCCCCCCCCCCCACGCCGCCCCGTGGGTCCAGCTCGCTCCTCCGTGGGGCCTGGGGCTTGGGAGGCAGGCAGGGGCAGCCCGAGAAGCAGCCCACGACTGTCCTCGGGCACCAGGCCTGACTGCAGCCCCGTGCTCCCCCACGGTCCAGGATCCACCCGACTGAACGGTCACAGCCATGTCTCCGGGACTGGGGGGGGGGGGGGGCTAAAATAATTCTCTTATAATTTTGTGTTTGAAAGCAAAAAATAGATCTTTCTGGGAAGAAAACATTTAAAATTAAAATAGTAATCAGATTTGTCTACAAACATAATGCCTCTAGAGTAAGCACAGAAGCTTAGACTATGATTAAAGATAAACAATGGAGAGTTTCTTTTAAAAAATCAGACAGGGGTGGGGGTTGGGGGGGATTTAGCTCCGTGGTGCCATGGCACCTGCCTGGAAAGCCCAAGGTTCTGAGTTAGGTCCCAGGTACAGGGAGGGGGATCAGACTGGGCAAATTTATCATGTAAAAATCTTTCATTTACTTCTAAAAAAGTAATCATTTTTTAGTATATACATTTAGAGAAACTGAGTTTAGTATAAACATTTGGATAAACTGAGTTGCTTCTGTGAATAAACACATGTGAAGAAATAAAAAACTCATTGCCATTTACTTATTATATCCCTTAGTGGTTATAAATCAATAAAATATCTTTATTGAAGCAAGCACATGATTAGCATTTATGACAGAAGGAAATGTTAGCTGTTTTTTCCAGAAAGAGACCAATGCTGGAGTCTTTGGGTAATAAGTTCACAGTAAAATGTTAACTCAGTTCCACTGGCAGTCATAGAGAATGACTAGATGTTCGGGATGTGCAAAAATTTATTTTATTTATACTCATATAAATGGAAAATTAATGTCTAATGTTTTAAAAAATTTCTCCTGGTTTTAAATTTTCTGGCTTATATAAAACCTTACCTCAAAATACACACTTAAATCTCATGTCAGAAATGCACAGAAAAAAATGACTTCCAAAATATATCATACAGTTATTATCCTTTGACAGGATAAATTTTGTTTTATTCTCTACACTTAGCTATATTATTATAATTTTTTTTTTTTTGGTACTAGGGACCAAACTTGGGACCTTACGCTTGCGAGGCAGACGGCGGCACCACTGAGCTAGATCCCCAGCCCTTATATTATTATTTTTAAAGGGGTTATTTATACATTTGAAGTAGTGGAGACAGTCAATTTCCAAGGGTATTAACTTAGGAATAAAGTAAGTTTTATTTCACACAACCACATTTCATAACCATTCATTGTAAATACTGCAACATAAGCTAATATAGTTTACAATTAATGTCTTTCATAATTAATATGTAACTTTTAAATGGACATATCATGTAAAGGCATAAAATTGAAAATGAAATCAATTTAAAAATACAGACACAAATATGACAAGAAAAAAGTCGAAAAGCACTATTAAGGGCCTTAAAACTCTAACAGAGTCAAAGAAGACAAAGCTAACATTTATTAATAGTACCAACTTTATCCCATGTACCCTTCCAGGCAAGTTTTCTATATTATCAATTTAATTCATCCTGTGAAAAACCTACAGAAAAAATGGATTATATTCATTTTGTAGAAGGGAAGAGGTTCAGAGAGGTTAAGCTAGATCCTACAGCTAGTAAGTCACAAATCTAAAATTCAAACATAAGTCTTTCTAATTCTAGAACCAATCCTGTGAACCTCCTCACTTCAGCACCTGGGTCCTCAGAAGCAATAAAAGATTAAAGAGTTCTAAATGAGTCATAAAAAGGCAAGTTCCCTTGAGACAGACAACACATTTAACAAGTCAATTTAATATTTGGGGGAATGAAGTAATAATTGTAATTACTATAAACATTGACTATTTAGCTTGATTTAGAAAACATTCTTATGCAGCAGTGATAGGGATGACAAAAACTATTCAGTAAAGCTAATGGTGGAGGTTTTAAGCTGAAAATGTTCAAACGCAGGTTGTTACAGAGTTGGGGAGGTAAGAAAGTTAGCTAACTTTTTCCCAGAAAATCTACTTCCTGTCCAATTTTTCCACTATTGGCCAACATTTGCACTATTTGTAAGAGTAACTCTCGGTTTCACAATTTCCATGGACTTTTAACTTGTCCCATTGCTACTGAACACTGCCACAGTGAAAGACAGGCAGAGGGGCCAGTACTAGATCCATTACTTAACTTCTCAGATCTGTAAGTGGGACAGTTAGTTCTGCTTCAGATGATTGACATGGGACTGAATGTGATTTAAAAATATTTTCTAAATATTCTTTTGAGGGTTGACGAAGTCCAGAATTGGTCCCTCTCTACCTGAGTTCAATAGTAAACTCAAACGAAGAAATCATTTTCATCTTAAAACATGTAAATAAAATGGTGGCTTACATAATGCCATGTTTTGCTTAGAAAAAAATACATTTAGTAAATTTACTTCTGTTCTTTGTAAGAAAACAATCTAGTTGAATATTTTCTACAATTTTAGGGTTTCAAAGTATTAATACACTAGACATAATACAATTACTCTATCAACTATAGTTAAAGTTTGTCATGGTCAATAACTATTTTTGCTTGGAAATTTTGCTTCTAGTCCATCCTCGAGTAAGAATATAATGTTATGGGGGCATTTTTTCTTTTCTTAGTTGTTAACTACTATTTTCTTTTAATTTACTCATGCCCTGTATTTACTGTTGAATTTGTTGAGCTATGCTGTATAAAATTTTATTTCCTTTATGGAAAAACCTACGTCAGATGACATAAAAACCCCAAATGGCCTATGGTAGACTCACTAAAACCAAACAAAATGTTATTATAGACAAGATGAGTGATCTGGCTAGACCAAGGAATCTGTTTCTCAATGTCATCAGGGTATATAAGAAAGTAAGATTTCCCTCCAAGAGGTTAGCCTTCTGAGATGTGGCATTTACTCCAAACATTTCTAACATATAATCTCTCCTAATTTTCTTCCATTTTTCCATTTTCTACAAAATTCCTATCACCTCATACCAACTTATGATATTACAACATAACATTCCAACAGATATTACAACATAAAAACACAACATATGTATGTCTGCATGTATGTGTATTTGTTTATTCTTAAGGACTGCTTTTGGCTGGACGGATGGAGATTTATACTGACAAAGTGAATTCAAATTCATTTTACAATTACTTAGTGCATACTACATAAAAACACTTCTTTAGAAACCAATTAATAAAAAATTTAATTATATTTACAAGTTTCCTTTTTCAATTCAAGGACAGCAGTTAGGAATACATTATTATCTGGTGGGTAAGCTTCTAAAAATTCTTTGGTTCAGGTCCATGATTAAGATCTTTTCAAGCTATTTTTCTCTCTCTCCTTTTTTTTTTTTTTTGGTACCAGAGATCGAACTCAGGACCTTGCGCTTGTGAGGCAGGCAGTGGCACCACTGAGCTAAATCCCTGGCCCTCTCGTTATTTCTTTAGAAACATCTTCCCTCAACTATTACAATGAGCTCTTTGGAGCAACTCCTGATGGAGAAAAAGCAAAAAATGAGGAGTGTAATTTTCTTTTCATTTCAAACAAGGAAGAGGGTTGGTGGCAGTTGTTTGGATTCCAGGTTAAATATTTTATCTTTATGTTCAAACTATAGCTTATATCATAGACTAAAATGGCTGATAAAATTTCTTCCTATTTTATTTGTATAAAACTACTCCACTCCTGTTTTAACAATAGTTCTACTATATCTAGATTCACTAACACAGGAATGTTCGTCCCATCCTTTTGTTTCTGCAGTCTTCACCTGAAGAATTCAATGTTTCAGCCAATTCATATTCAAATGTCCTTGTTCTATCATTTTTGTTGTGTTTGTTTCATCAATAGAAGTTCAAACTGCAGATGCACTATGAATATGTACAACACTCCTATTTTACTTTTCATTTCTTCACTAAAAAATATCCAGTAATTTCTTGGCCTTATCTAATTAGAAAAGCCATTAATTATATTGACTTTCATGAAAACACCTATTAGAGTTTATTTAAATAAATTTTAGGGTTTTGTTTTGGTTTTAGTGGAAGGGGAATTATAGTTATTTTGGTTAAAAAGTAAAATAAATTAAAACCTCTAACAAATTACTAAGTTATGATTCTTTATATCTTAAGTTGATTTATATGGTAGAAATAAAAAGGAAATAATGCAGCTGGGCTTGGTGGCACACGCTTGTAATCCTAGCACTCGGGAGGCTGAGACAGGAAGATCACCCTAAGTTCACGATTGGCCTGGCCTACATAAGTGAGTTCAAGACCAACCTGAACTACACAGCTAAACCTTGTCTCAAAAAAAAGAAAATATGCAAACTAGGAAGCTCATTTAAACAAGGAAACCTCAAACTGAAATTAAATTTTAAAATACACTTTAGTAAGCATTACTTATAATACAATTTTTTGAAATTATACTTACAGGTAAATGAGTAAACACCTGAAAGATGCTTCTCAAAAAGTTAATTAGATCCATTAAATAACCACTAGCTCTTCCATCTGGCTCAGACAATGTCCAGTCATAAACAGCAAGCTGAATAAATTCATCTATTTTTTGATTAAGTTTTGTATATATTTCTCCTTCTGCTGCATGTCGAGCATCCTGATGGGAAAAAATAGCACAAACTATATTACAAAATATATTACAAATAAAACTGCAAAGCAGATAATAAAGCAAGTTTCTTAAATTCTACATTTTAATTTATGTTTTTCTTTGGTCTAATATTTTAGTCATTTATTCAAAGTCCAGGAAAATTGTTGAGGTTTTTTTGCTGGTACTACTCTTTTTATGTGGCTATATATCACATTCTTTCTTTCTTTCCCAACCTTACTACCATCCTTTTTAGCTTTTTGTGTTTGGACAGTTTACTAGATATTAATTCCCAACTTGTTCTCACAACTAATAAGACCAGTAAGAAAAACAGAAATGAGAAAACAAAAGTTATCAAGAACAAAGAAGATCATGCCTGCCCACTAAGTCACTAAGTGAAAGTAAGCTGGACTATCACAGAAAAAATGAAGCACTATCTCCATATCTGTGGGAGGTTCATTCCACAAATTGCTCTCCTTTCATGGATACAGAATTCTAAGACAGCTCAAGTTGCTTGTATTTAATGGTGTAGTAATAGCATATAACCCATACACACCCTCTTATATACTTTAAGCTGCTCTAAATTACTTATAATACCTAACACAATGCAAATGCCACATAGTCATTATTATACTGAATTGCTTAGTGATCAATAACAGGAAAAACTGTCTGTACATGTACAATACAGTTAAAAATTTTTTCCTAAAGATTTTTTTCCCCAAAGATTTTTTATGTGAGGTTGGTTGAGAAATGTAGAAGCCATAGAAAGAACCAACTATATAGTTGCTGATACTTTAAGATGTGGTAGGGGAAGGGAAAAGATAACTCCTCTAAAAAGAAATGACAGAAATGAAGTCAGCAAAAGTAGCAAAATAAGGATCTTCAAATATTTTCTCTTCCATAAAAGCAACAAGAAGACCATTTGAAAAATGGTCAAAATCAACTTTTTCAGAACTCTGGAAATTAATCCAAAACTTCACCAATCCAGGCAGCACTTAATCAAGAAAAACAGCTGAATCTTGGTATAAATATCAGCTAGACAGCATTTTACTCTGTCCTATTTCCATTTCCTGTCCCCCATTCCAGCTGCATGGTATTTTTGAAAATCAGTTATCTTGCAACTGTGGAGAAAACCAGCAGCCTACCAGATGCCAAAGGGGACAGAATAGAGTTGGAGCTTATTCAGAGCTACATTATTATTACTTGACCAATCTGGTGCTTTCCTGGAAGATCCCATCCCTAGAGATCTCTTTTTTTTTTTTTACCTAATCAGGGCTTGTACAATCCAAAATACCTTTTCCCATAGGCATTTGTCAAAAACAATTAAGAGTCAATTTTTATTCTCAGGAGGACACCTAAAGTAGTAGTTAAAAAAAAGAAAAAGAAAAATTGGGAAATTAGATGTCTGTAGGGGACTTTGAAAAGCTCTAACATATTCCTGGAAACCTAGAAAGCTATGTGAAGTGAAGGGCTGTATATATGATCAGAAAAGACCTGAGAAGGCTCTAAGCACTCATTTATGGCTGATCTTTAAATTCTGTGCAATCAGGAAGTTTAAAAACAAGCAAACTTCCTGTCTGAGTGTTTAAGGCATGCCTCAACATGCACACAGAGCCTCTTGGCAAAGACTGGGGGATTTAATGGTTCCAACCTTTTAAGGAAATCTGTGAGTAGTCATTAGCTGAACATTAAGCTAAACAAGCAGAAACTTCAGTGGCCATATGTGACAAAAATACAGATTTTAAGATTTAGTTCACTAGGGGCCGGGGATTTAGCTCAGTGGTTTCGTCGCCTGCTGCACAAGCGCAAGGACTTGAGTTCAACCCCTGGTACAAAAAAACCCACAAAAGATTTAGTTCACTAAAGTCACAAAACAACAAACAGGACAAACAATAAACTCAAGCAATAGGAAAGAATCTGATTCAAAGGTTTCTACACTATATTAATTTATTCATTAGTTTTTGAGACAAGGTCATGATTTTATAGTTCAGCCTGGACTTCAACTCACTATGTGTAACCCAGGAACTCAAGGTGACCCTCCTACCACAGCCTTCTGAGTAGTGGGATTACAAGGATGTGGCACACCACACCTGGCAAAATTTTATCATTTTAAATGTACAAGTTATGCAAACAAATAAGAATACATGACCCTTGTACAGGGAAAACAGTTAATTAATGAAAATGGTTCATGAGGAAGCCCAGATGCTGGACTTAATAGACAAAACTTCAAATAAACTATTTAAAATATGTTCAAAAAACACAAGGAAGTGGCCTCTAAAGGACCAAAAACAAAATTATGAGAACAATGCCTCACCAAATAGAGAACATATACAGAAATTATAAAAATGTACAATAAGTGAATCACATAGGTGAAAGAAATAGAAGACCTGATCAACGATATAAATCAACATATCTACAGAATGTTCTATTCAACAACAGCAAACCACACATTATTCCCAAATAGGATACACTCCAAAACAGAGCATATGTTAGGACATCAAACAAGACTTAAAAGGACTGAAGACATATCAAGCACTTTTTGTGACAGCAATGGAATGGAATAAAATCAGAAATCAAATTCACAACTATGTGGAAATTAAACAACAGATTGTTAAATTTTAAAAAATGATGCAAAGAAGAAATCTCGATAAAAATTTATAAGTACCATGAAATAAATACAAAACCACAGTAATCAACTTACATGCTATATATAACTTCAGCAATATTTTTATGCAAATTCATTACTAGACACACACACACATACATATATTATATATTATAAAAGAACAAAGTCCTAAAATTATTTACCTAAAATTTCACATGAAGAATCTCAAAAAGAAGAGTAATGGCAGGTTCTAACTCAGGCAACAGCACTCTAATAGAATGGTATTAGGGATGTGGATGGAGTGACAAGGTATTGTGGACTTTGGAAACAAAGCAAAAGAATCACATGTACTTGAAAAGGAAGCATCTAGAAAGTGAAAATTAGAAAGATTTCTACGCTTCCCTTAGGATTTTGGGGGCTGAACAAATCTCACAATTCTTTGTAGCACCTTGAAGAGGGTGAACAACTTGCCACCATGGCCACTACAGCTTGAGAGACAGATTTGATTTGATTTGAGTAACAAAGTAATAATTCTGGAAGAGTGAAAACCTATATATACTATTACTGTAAGACAGTCCTAGTAGCACTCACAATTATTATTCATATATTATACTCAAATACAATTTAACTCAATATACAATTTCTATCACAAATCTATGAATAAGAGCACTATAAAGACACTGGAATGAGTAAGACAGTTCCTAACCTCAAGGATTTCACAATCCAAGGAGAGATGCAATATAACAAAACACAAGTAATATTACTTTATAAGTTTTACATAGCATCCCAAGTAAACAAAGGAGAAAATAATTAGAACTTAATTTGATGTTATGCAAAGCTTTGTGGAAGTGATACTATTTGTGTTGGAACTTCAAAAATATCGTAAGAACTCTCACCAGGAATTTTGGTCTCTATGCCTTTAAAACTTTTTCAAAAGAATATCATACAATGGGAAACAGAGCATCCTGGGCAAGAGGAACATGGCAACACTTCTCTAAATAACATTGCAGGTCTTTAAATAAATTCAGTGGCTATAGAGGATTAGCAATGTTAGAATAAGACCAACAGCAAAATAAAGATTCTTTAAAAAAAAATAATAAAGCTTTGGGGATGTGGAATCAAGACACTTGGAAAACACCACCTTGGTGAAGAAAAAATTATTAGATCTCTGAAAACTGGGAGGGAGCTGACAGGAAAACTACAAACTACACAGAAGCTGGAGAATGGAGTACAACACAGAGAAAAGGATGAAATAGTCTGAAAAACTAACTCTGGCGACTGGGTAGGGAGACCTGTCTCTGCTAACACAAAGTAAGCCTGGAGAGGGTCAGCAGTTCCAGTTACAAACAACAGATCAAACTGGCAATGCTAGCCCTCCAAAAACCCCATAGTATCGTAAACTGCTAAAACAGCATGGGATTTTACACTTAAAGTGACTCCTTCTACATGGCAGGCTAAAGTTACAGAAGAAATAACAGTGTGGAACTTGCCATATTTGAGAACATTTAATTGGGAGCCATTTTGCAAAGAGGTTAAGACTGAGCTACAAAACAACTACACTTCCTGGTTCTGGGATCACCTTACCAACACAGACTGGTGGGAGATGGTCACATAAGGCAGTCACAGAGAGGGCACAAACCAGACATAGACCCCCCGAGAACTTTAAACTCAGGCCAAGAAGGACACAGGGGTCCCTCATTCCAAGGTGAGAAGTCTGATTTGTCATGAGCAGCTTTTGGAAGGGGCTGGGTCTGAAAGAATTATCATTAAGTTGAGTAACCCCTGCAGGGTTGCGGGGGGAACATCAAATGCAGAGCTCTGAGGTCTGTTTTCCTTATCCACCAATGTTATCAGAGATATGCCTCAGCTTGGACTGTTGCCTCAACCTAGGGTGCATGGGCACAGGAACATCTGGAGTGGAACTGGGGGCAACTCCCAAAACCACAGGTTATAAAGCTAGGTGGAGAAATCCACACCTTAAGGTGCACAGACGGATATGGAAACTGAGAGTGGCTGGGGTGACAGCCATTCTTACTGGACTAAGATGGAATCTAAGTTGTTTTTATTTGTATTTCTCTAATGACAAAAGATGCTGAAGATATTTTCATGTGTTTATTGGCCATTTGTACTTCTTTTGAGAACTATCTATTTATTTTAGTAGTTAATTTTTTGATTGGGTATTTTATTTTGTGGGGTGTAATTTTTTGAGTTCTTCATATAGTTTAGATATTAGTCCTCTATCCAAGGAATAGCTGGCAAAATTTTTCTCCCATTGTAAGTTGTCTCTTCAGTCTGTTGGTCGTTTCCTTTGCGGTGCAGAAGCTTTTTAATTGGGTATTATCCCATTTTCTGATCGTTGTGTTATATCGTGTACAATTGGGGCTCTGTTCATAAAGACCTTGCCTATTTCAAGAGTTTTACCTATTTTATCTTCCAGCAGATTCAGTGTTTCTGTTTTAATATCTAGATCTTTGATCTGTACTGATTTAAACTTAGGATAGAGTGAAAGATACAGATCTAGATTCATTCTTCCACCTGTGAATAACCAGTTTTGACAGCACCATTTGTGAAAGAGGCTATCTTTTCTCTGGCATATTTTTTTGGCACCTTTGTCAAATATCAGAAAGTTGAATGTGCCTGGAGCTGTTTCCACATTTTCTATTCTCTTTCACTGATGCACAATGTCTTGTTTTTGTGCCAGGTCTATGTTTGTTATTTTGTTTTTTAAACCACTGAAGCCTTGCAAAATCACTTGAAATCTGGGATTGTGATGCCTCCTGCTTTGCTCTTGTTGCTCAGGATTACTTTTGCTGGATTACTTTTACTTTGGTTCCATATAAATTTTAGGATTTTTTTTTTAGTTCTATTAAGAGTTCTCTTGGTATTAGAGTTGCATTAAATTTATATACCATTTTTGGTAATCGATCATTTTGACAATGGCTCTGCCTATATAGAACCAGGGAATATCTTTCTGTTTTCTAATGTTCTCTTCAATAATCTCTTCCTTTGAGGTCCCATACTTTTCATTACACAAGTCTTTCACTTCTTGGGTAATTTCTGGGTATTTTCTTTAAACTACTGTGAATTTTGAAATACATTTTGACTTCAGTACATGGTGAGATACACGGGTCTAGATAGGCTCAATCTTCTGCATGTGGTTATCAAATTTTCCCACCACCATTTATTAAATAGGCTGTCTTTCCTCCAGCATGTTTTTGGGCCCATTGTCAAAGCTCACACAGCTGTGTGCACCTGGGGTTGTTTCTACTTCCTCTACTCTGTTCCACTAGTCCACATATCTGTTTCTGTGCCAGTACCATGCTGTTTTAATCACAATAGCTTTATAGTAGCTCACATAACTTCAAGTCTGGGATTGGGTTGCCATCTGCTTTACTTTTGTTACTTAGGCCTGTTGTTATTATGGGTCTTTTCGAGTTACAACTGAATTTTAGAATTGTTTTCTCTAGATCTGTGAGAAATACCTTTGGTATTTTGATTGGGATTGCATTAAAGCTGTATATCAGTTTTAGAGGTATGTACAGCCTTTCTGATTATATTGGTTCTGCCTATCCAGAAACAGAATATCTTTCCATTTTCTGAAGTCCTTCTTGATTTCCTTTTTCAGAGTGATATACTTTTCATCGTACAGGTCTTTCACAGCCTTGGTTAGCTTGAATGCTAAGTATTTAATTTTTCTTGGTGCAATTATGAACAGTATTATTTTCAGATAATGAATGATATTCTTTTTCAGTGAATTCAATGCTTAGTGTTTAGGATTGCTATTGATTTTTGTGTGTTTACTTTGTATCCTGGTACACTGTTGCCTTTGATTATTAATTCTAAGAATCTTTTGGTGAAGTTATTTGGGTCTTGTAAGTAAGGAATTATGTCATTTGCAAATAACAATGCTTTGACTTTGTCCTTTACTATACATATTCCTTCTTTCTCTTCCCTGACTGATCTGGCTAATGTTTCAAGGAATATGTTGAACAGGAGTGGTATTAATGGTCAGCCTTGTTTTGTTCTTGATTTTAGAGGAAAGCTTTCAGTTTTTCCCCATTTAATATGATGCTGGCAGAAGGTTGGTCATAAATAGCTTTTATTGGACTGAGATAAAGTCAATCTGTACCTACTTTCTTCAGAGTTTTATCATGAATGGATGTTGGATTTTGTCAAAGGCTTTTCCTGCATCTACTAAGATGACCATGTGATCTCTCTTCTTGGTTCTATTTATGTGATAAATTAAATTTATTGGTTTGCATGTGTTGAATCTTATTGATGATTTGTTGCATTCTGTTTGCCAGTACCTTGTTATGAATTTCTGTAACTATGTTCATCAGACAGACTGGCTTGTAGTTCTCTTTTTTGGTTAGATTCTTGTCTAGTTTAGAGATGAGGATAATGTTAGCTTTGGAGAGTGATTCTGGAAGTACTCCTTCCCTCTCAATTTCATTAAAGAATTTGAAGAGTAATGGTGTTAGATCTTCCCTGAAGTTGTTGCAGAATCTCCTGGATTTCTTTTTGGAACTTTTTATGGACTCCCATTCTTTTCTAAGCTGCACACTCATATTTTGAATCTCTTTCATTAGCTCCATTAGATTTTTATCAGTGTCTTCTCTAGACTCCCTGATCATGTTTCATTATGGTCATTATCTGCTTAGTTACTCTATATTTTCTTTAAATTCACCCAAGATCTTATTGAACTGTTTTACTTCCATTGATATCTTTCTAGATATTTCTTTTGTGTGGCTTATGATTTCCTCCCCCTTGATCCCCCCCTGAACTGGTTTTGGTAGAAATGGGAGTGTTTGGAGGCATTTTTGTTGCCTTGTCTTTTCATATTTCTATTTTTTGCAGTTGTTTTGATTTGTTTTTTCTTGTGCTGGGGTTTGTGGCTCCTTTGGCCCAGGGCCCATTTCTTCAGAGTGAGCCACAGTATTGTTTATGACTCCCTGGCAATCCAGATACTGGTATACAGAGAAAGATAATTCTCAGCAACAACTATGTCACCTTGGTTATAGTACTTAAGTCAGCAACTACAATGCCGTCAAATATCAAATGGATACTGACAAGCTCAAGAATCATTCATGAACTGCCCTTAACCACAGCAAAAAGGTCTGTGATTTTAGGGAAAACGCCTATGTCTCCCAGATATTTAACTACAGTAATTCAGTCTTCCTGGTCTGAGCCTGAGACTTCCAGGGATCCCAGGAGATCCCTGTTTACCACCACCTCTTCTCCAAGCCTGTCTCCCAATCTGTCTCTGTGCTAGGGTAACACCTCAGTCCTGGAGTGAAACCCTCGTTCTGGGTGTTGGTCCTGTCCTCAGTCAGGTCGGTCTTTGGGTTATTACCTCTGCTGCCCAATGCTGTAGAGAACCCAGGAACAGAGCTTCTTATGATTTGGTAGTTTGACTGGTCACTTCCTCTCCTACATGGTTCATGCAAAGTCTAGGCCAGCAACAGAGGCAGGGGGTGGGGGCATATGCAGCCTTTCTCCTCCTGCTCCCAACACAAAGCACAGGAGACCTGGGCTAGAGGCAGCAACACAGGTGTGGGGCATGCAGGTCTCCTCTCCTCCTGCCTCCAATGCAAGTCAGGCAGGGCCAAGCTTCTGTTGTTGGATGAAACACTCTATAGGGATCTATGAAGTCCATTTGTTCAACAGTGTTGTTTATTTCTGATACTTCTTTGCTGATGTTTTTGTCTTGTTGATCTGTATAACTGTGAGAATAGGATAGTAAAGTCCTTGATATTGATATCTATCCATCCTTTCATATCCAGTAGTTTTTCTGTTTTTGTTTGTTTGTTTGTTTGGGGGTTTTTTTGGTTCCGGGGATTGAACTCAGGACCTTGTGCTTGCAAGGCAGGCGACGGCACTACTGAGCTAAATCCCCAGCGCATTTTTGTTTTATGAAGTTTAGTGTGCTGACATTTGGTTGCATAAATACTTACCATCATTATTCTTCCTGTTTAATCATTCCCTTTACCACTATTTAGTGGCCATCTTTATCTCTTTAGATCAGTTTTGGCTCGAGGTTTGCTGTGTCTAAAAATAAGATAACAACTTCTACTTGCTTTCAGGCTTCATTTGCGTGGAGTATCATTTCCCATCTTTCATTTTCAGTCTATGTGCTTCCTTATGGATGAGGCATGTCTCTTGTAGGAACATACAGTACTGTTAAATTTTTCTTTTTATCTAATCTGTCAGTCTGTGTCTCTTGATTGGGAAATTAACAATCACTTAAATTGAGAGTTATTACTGTAAGTTATTTACTAGATCTTGTTATTATATTATTTTTCCAGTGCTCATTCCTGTAGTTTTTTTCCTTTTAACTACTCTCCCAGTTAGATGTACACTTTCCTTTGGCTTCTTTATCCTCATGGATTCTTTGTCTCTATTTAGGTTCTCTTAACATGTTCCTCAATCCAACAGGAAGAGATGACAATCATAAATAGTTATGCACCAAACACTAGTGCACCCAACTATATAAAACAAATACTAACGGGCATGAAAAGTCATATATGCACTAATACAACTGCAGTGGGGGACCTCAACACCCCACTGTCACAAATACATAGATCAACTAGACAAAAAATAACTAATGAAATACTAGAACTCAATCACACTCTTGAACAAATGAACTAAACAGATGTTTACAGTGTTCCACCCCACAAAATCAGAATACACATTCTTTTCAGCTGCACATGGGTCATTCTCCAAAATAGACCACATACTCACTCATAGAACATGTTTAAGTAAATGCAAAGGAATGGAAGTTATCCCCTGTATATTATCAGACCATAGTGTGATGAAATTGGAGATCCATAGCAAAAGAAACCGCAAAAATTTCATGAACACATGGAAATTGAACAAGGCACTTCTAAATAACCAGTGGGTCACAGAGGAAATTAAAGAAGAAATCAGGGCTGGGGATTTAGCTCAGTGGTTCCGCCACCTGCTTCACAAGCACAAGGACCCTAGTTCAATCCCTGGTACCAAAAAAAAAAAAGAAGAAATCAGACAGTTCCTTCAATTAAATGACAATGACAATACAACATAGGAATCTGTGGGACACAAAGCAGTCTTATGAGGGAAATTCATAGCAGTGAATACTCATATTAGGAAAACAGAGCGAGCCCAAGTAAACAACCTGATGCTGAACCTCAAGCTTCTAGAAAAAAGGCAGGACAAATTCAAAGCTCATACAAGGGAGGAAATTATAAAGATCAGAGCAGAAATCAATTCAATACATACCAAGAGAATGATACAAAAAATTAATGAAGCCAAGAGTTGGTTCTTCAAAAGAATCAACAAAACTGACAAACCCTTAGACAACCATATCAGAAAAAGGAAAGAAAAGGCCCAAATCCATGCAATAAGGAGTGAAAAGGGTGAAATTACAATGGATGGAGCAGAAATCCAGAGGATCATCAGTACCTACTTCCAGAACCTATACGCCAATAAGATGGAAAACACAGAAGAAATGGACAGATTCCTAGATACATATAAGTTACCAAAGTTGAACAAAGAAGACCTAAAAATTCTAAACAACCCCATATCAATCAATGAAATTGAAAACGTAATTAAAAACTTACCAACAAAACAAAACAAACAAACCAACAAATAAAACTTACCAACTAAGAAAAGCCCAGGTCCTGATGGCTTCACTGCTGAATTCTACAAGACTACACAGAGAAGAACTACTGCCACTATTGTTTAAACACTTCAATGAAATAGAAATACTCCCAAATTCATTCCTAGAAGCAAGTATTACCTTGATCCCCAAAGCAGAGAAAGACCCAACCGAAAAAGAGAACTATAGGCCAATCTCACTAATGAACATAGATGCAAAAATCATTAATAAGATAATGGCAAATAGAATGCAGAAGATCATCAAGAAGATCATACACGAAGGCCAAGAAGGTGAGCAGGTCCCAGCACCCGGAAGGAAGCTCCCCACCTCCATCCCAGGCTCCTAGGGCAGTGAATCTCAGCCGGTCCCAGCACCTGGAAGCTCTCCCGCCGCCATCCCAAGCTCCTGGGTAGAGAAGGTGAGCCTTGTGGGTGCCAGAAGTACCTACCCCATGGAAATGAGAAGACACATAAACAAGCCTCAAAAACAGACTTCTGGATCACCTACAGCAACCCCAAAGGGAAACGAGATGGAACACTCTGATACTCAACCACCTGGACTCTCTGAATTGGCAACAAAAGAGGATCTGGGAAAAATGAAATCAGAAATAATTACTCAGATAACAGCAAAGATTGTGCTCATGGTGCAGGACATGATTAATAAATCTAGAGAGGACACAGATAAAAAAATAGAGGATCTGAGGAACATGATGGAATCCCAACATAGGAAATAAATGGAATCCATAAAACAGATACAAACAGATTTCCAAGAGATTAAAAACTCCATCGAAAGTCTGCACAGCAGAATGAACCAATGTGAGGATAGAATTTCACATATAGAAGATAAGATTGCAATTAGTGAGGAGGAAAAGAAAAATTGCTTTAAAATTGTAAGGGAACACGAGAAATCAATCCAGGAGCTGTTAGACGATGTAAAGAAGAATAACATAAGACTGATTGGAATCAATGAAGAAAGAGGAGAGAGTGCAGATGACATAAAAAAACTCTTCACAGAAGTGATGGCAGAAAACTTCCCAAGGAGGGGAAAAGAACTTGACATACAGATAAGTGAGGCATATAGGATTCCAGCTAGCCTTAATCAAAAAAAATCTACACATAGGCATATAATAGTTAGGATTCCAGAAATCCAACAGAAGAATAAGCTTCTACAAGCAGTGAGAGAAAAGAAACAAATCACATACAAAGGAAAGACCATCAGAATCACAGCAGACTTCTCAATGCAAACCCTCAAGGCAAGAAGAACTTGGAGTGATGTATTTCAAGCCCTAAAGGAAAACAGCCTCCAACTCAGATTGATGTATCCTCCAAAACTATCTTTCAAAATTGATGCAGAAATAAGATACTTGCATGATAAAGAGCACCTCAGGAACTTCATGAATACCAAACTGGCACTCCAAAAAATTTTAGACAATACCCTAGGAAAAGACAATGAGGATCACAACCCCAGGAAACCCAGCAGAATGAATCCATTGGGCATGACAAATTAAACACAAAGGGGGAGAATCCAACAAAAAGAAAAAGTCATGACAACGCTTTTAAAACTTTTGACTTCATCTCCCTAATGAGTGTATAATTCAATCTTATTATTGTACTGATTAGTATTTTTCTGATTCTAGAATTGCACACCATTCCTTGTGCCATACTGGCTATTTATCATCTTCTTATGTCTACATTTAAATTGGGTTGTCTAATAATGAGCTCTGAGAAGTCCTTATATATTCTGCTCATAGGTTATATGCATTGTAAATATGGTCTGTTTAAGGACTACTTTTCGTTTTAATGATGTCATTTAAAGTTCTAAATTTTGATGGAATCTCATTTATCAATTTTTCTTTTATACATCATGGTTTTTGTATCCTAGGTAGTTCTTGCCTACCCTGAATTCATAAATATTTTCCCTTATAATTTCTTCTTAAAGTTTTATACTTTTAGGCTTTCTTATTTAGGTTCATAGGTCCCTTCAAGTTATTTTCACGTATGGAAAAAAAGGGTTGAGATTAATTTTTTATATACGGATATCAGGTGTTCTAGTGCCGTTTGCTGAAGACACTATCTCTTCCTCGGCTCTTGAATCAAGTTTATATTCTATAAAATGCTAATGTTAAATAATCTTTTAAAACTCAGTGGACCATATATGTGTGGTTCTATTTCTAGATTCTGTTTTATTCCAATGATGTATATGTCTTTCCTTACACCAACACTGCCTTGATTACTGTAGCTTTAGAAGAAGTCTTAAAATTGGGTGCTAAACGTCTTCCAACACTGTTTTTGTTTTTGTTTTTGGCTTTTCTGGGTCCTTTGTACTCCTACATAACCTTAAAATTTCAATATCTAGTTCTTCACTTATAGCAAGTATACACAGACCTGAATTTTTATATATACCTTGTGTTTTCTAATCCTGCTAAATTGAAGTACAAGTTCTAGGGGCTCCTAGAGATTTCTTAGTATTTTCTCTGTAGATGATCATTTCATCTACATATCAAGATTTTGCTTCTGCCATGCCAATCCTATCCTAGTTGTGTCATTTTATTGCCAGACTATTTTGGTTTAGACCTATGTTTCAAAGTCTAATGGACAGATGAAGAGTAGGCATATATGCCCTTGTTCCCCACTTTAGGGAGAAAGTATTGTATTGTCTCCATTGATAGAAGGAGTTTTTGTTGGAAGTATGGAGTACATGTCTTTGATCTGTTGAGAAGGTTCTGTTCTACTTCTAGTCTCCTGATAGCTTTTATCATGAACAGCTCTAGAATTTAGTCCAATACTCTTTCTCCAACTAGTGACAGGATCATATGGCTTTCTCCTTTTCTCTGTTAAAATGATTACTTTTGGGGGTGGATCTTCCAATGCTGAACCAACACTGCCATCCCTATAATAAAACCACTTTCTGCATACTGCCAGATCTGACTTCTAACAGTTTGTTTTGTTAAACAAATTTCTATCTATGTTCATACTTTTTTCTTCTATTATCTTTATCCAGTTTTAGGATTAGCACAATGTTGAATTCCTAAAATGAGGGGAGAAGTGTTCCTTCTTTTTTCTGCTTTAAATGTTTGATATAATTTATCAGTTAAAATGTTTATGAGCCTGCTGTTGTCATATAGGTAGGTTTTCAAGTTAGGAATATACTTTAATAGGTGCTATTCAAATTTTACATTTCCTCCAGATTTAGTTGCATTAATTTGTCTTCCAAGGTACTTCTTAGAAGTTGTCAAATTTATTTCAAAAAAGATTTTTGTAATATGCTTTCTATATCCTTTTAAATTCTGTAAAATCTGTGGTAATGTCTCCTAGATCTTAATGTTGTAATTTTAAAAATGTATAACTGATATTGTGTAACAGGAAGAAAAGGTCTAAAAGAGCAGGGGAATTGGGAGGGGTAGGGAAGGGAAAAAAGGGAAAGGAAAAAAAATATGAGAAGAGGAAAAAATGGAAACAAGGTCTTTGCAAATAGGGAAGGGTGGAGGGGGTGAAGAGAGGACAAGGGAAGGGGAAAAAGAAATAAGAACCAAGAGACTCATGTAATGGTACAAGATCCCGATGAATGTAACTGTATTTTATACCTAAAATGTACCAATAAAGTTAATGGGAAAAAAAAAAAAGATCATACATCCTGACCAAGTGGGATTCATCCCAGGGATGCAGGGATGGTTCAATATATGCAAATCAATCAATGTAATATACTATATCAATAGTGCCAAGGACAAAAACCATATGATTATCTCCACAGATGCAGAAAAAGCATTTGACAAAATCCAACATGCATTTATGATAAAAACCCTACAAAAAATTGGAATAGATGGTCTTTACCTCAATCTGATAAAATCCATCTATGAAAAAGCAATAACCAGTATCATGCTAAAGGGTCAAAAACTGAAATCCTTCACACCAAAATCAAGAACAAGACAAGGATGTCCACTATCACCACTCCTGTTCAATATAGTTTTGGAAACAGTAGCCACAGCAATTAGACAAGAGAAAGAAATAAAAGGAATAAAGATAAGAAATGAAGAAGTCAAATTGTCATTATTTGCAGGTGACATGATACTCTACATAGAAGACCCCAAGAACTCCACCAAAAGTCTTCTAGACTTAATAACCAAATTCAGAAAAGTAGCTGGATACAAAGTCAATACACAAAAATCAATAGCTTTCCTCTACACGAACAACAGACTCACTGAGAGAGAAACAGGGCAAACAATTCCTTTCACAATAGCATCCAAATAACTAAAATATCTAGGAATCAACCCAATGAAAGAAATCAAAGACCTCTTCTCTGAAAACTATGGCACTCTGAAAAGAGAGATTGAAGATGATATCAGAAAATGGACAGACATCCCCTGCTCCTGGGTAGGAAGGATCAATATAGTGAAAATGGCCATACTTCCAAAACTGCTATATAGATTCAATGCAATCCCAATTGAAATCCCAGCAACATACTTCATGGACCTTGAGAAAACAATCCAAAAATTCATTTGGAACAAGAAGAGACCCAGAATAGCAAAAGCAATTCTAGGTAACAGAGACATGGCAGGGGCTATCACAATCCCCAACCTGCAACTATACTACAAAGCTACTGTTATAAAAACAGCATGGTGCTGGCAAAGAAACAGACCTGAGGACCAGTGGAACAGAAGATGCAGAAATAACTCCAGACACACTCAGCCATCTCATCTTTGATGAAGGAGCCGAACATCCTCACTGGCGGAAAGATAGTCTCTTTAATAAATGGTGCTGTAGAGATTGGCTTTCAACGTGCCAAAGATTGAAACTAGACCTATAGTTCTCCCCATGCACTAAACTAAAATCAAAATGGATTAAAGATCTAAATATTAAAATAGAAACGCTGAACCGGCTGGAGCAGATTTTAGGTAGAATTCTTGAAGACACTGGTGTAGGAAAAGATTTTATGAACAAAACCTCAGTTGTCCGTGAACTAGCACAAACAATCAACAAGTGGAATCTCTTCTTATTAAAAAGCTTCTCCACAGCAAGAGAAACCACCAGCAGTGTGAAGAGACAACCCACAATGTGGGAAAAAATCTTCACCTGCTGTTCCTCAGACAAAGGTCTACTATCTCAAATCTATAAAGAACTTAAAAAAATCAGACCTCCCAAATTTAAAGACCCAATCCAAAAATGGGCATCTGAAATGAACAGACATTTCTCACACAAAGAAGTAGACATGGCAAATAAACATATGAAAAACTGTTCAACATCACTGGTCATTTGAGAGATGCAAATGAAAACAATGCTGAAATTCCACTTCACTCCAGAAAGAATGGCTGCTGTCATGAAATCAACCAATGACAAATGCTGGCAGGGCTGTGGGGAAAGAGGAACCCTTCTCCACTGCTGGTGGGAGTGTAGACTGGTGCAAGCACTGTGGAAATCAGTATGGCGATACCTCAAAGAACTAGGACTGGAAGTCCCATTTGACCCAGCTATTTCCCTGCTGGGTATCTTCCCAAAAGAATTAAAAGAGTCATACCACAGTGATACATGCACACCCATGTTCATAGCAGCACAATTTGTAATAGCTAAAACTTGGAAACAGCCCAAATGCCCATCAACTGGAGACTGGATCAAGAAAATGTGGTTTTTTAATAAAATGAAGTACTACTCAGCCATAAAAAATGAGAAATTAGAGACATTTATAGCTAAATGGATGCACATTGAGGTGATACTCTTAAGTGAAATAAATAGGACACACATATAAATACCGAATAGTTTCTCTAGTGTGAGAAACTGAAAGTGTAAATAAGGACTGAAAGGTATATTGGATAATGTGAAATAGGAAGAAAAGGGGCAAAGGGGAAGGCGAAGTGGGAGGGGTAGGAGAAAGGAAAGAAGGGAATGGAACTGATATGAGAAAATGGAAAAATCAAAACAAAGTCTTTGTAAATAGGGAGTGATGGAGGGGTTGAAGGGAGGGCAGGGGAAAGGGGAAACATAAGGACCAAGAGAGATCATGTAAAGGTGGAAATTTTCAATGATGAATGTCATTATATTGTATACCTAAAATGTACCAATGATTAAAATGAATAATTGATAATGTGAAATAGGAAGAAAAGGTCCAAAGGGGTAGGAGAAGTGGGAGGGGTAGGGGAAAGGAAAGAAGGGAAAGGAAAAATTATGAGAAATGGAAAAAATGGAAACAAAGTCTTTATAAATAGGGAAGGGTGGAGGGGTGAAGGGAGTGCAGGAATGGGCAAAAAATAAGAACCAAGATACATCATGTAAAGGTACAAATTCCCAATGAGAAATGTAAATGTATTGTATACCGAAAATATACCAAGAAAAGAATTTTAAAAAAACCAAAACAAAACCATGTTCCTGCCAACTTGAAACACTGTTGGTACATGTGTGACTGCTCCGTCAGATGGCGTGTATGACTGGTAGTAAAAATGGATCTAAGCACTTTTATCAATCTTTTTACTAATAAAATTAATAAAAAGTCTATATAGTCTAATCTAGTTAGTTGCTTGAATTTAAATAAGTACTGCCCAAACATAAATATTAATGAATACTATTCATACTTATTAAAAAGTATTTTAATAATCAACGGATTTCATTAAATTAAAATAATTTATATTCATAGTTTATCAGTAATTCTCTAAATTTTAACATGGAAATCTTACAAGTATCCCTTTGCTGGCATACATAATATGCATTTACAATTGTTGTACCACAAATTAGCTATAGTACAGTTTTGTTAATACCATTTTAATGTTTTCCTTAAGGAACTGTAATATAAGATCTAGTCTGCTAAATCTATGTCTTTCTTCCCATTATTGTAATCAAAAACTCCCTGAGAAGCAATAGAAGCCACCCAATGGGACAGTCATGCATGTACTACCAGTGGTTCAAGCCAGTGGAAACAACTGAAACAAATTGAAACCACCAGGATATAAGACATATGGATTACATCCCTGTTGTGAATGTATTAAGTATTTTTTGCGATACTAGTTCAGTGGTCAGGATTTTTCTGTCATGGAAAGTCTTTACTTTGTCAATTTTGAAGGCTAATTTTGCAGAATACAGAAGTCCGGATTTACAATTGTGTTCTTGTAGCACTTGAAAAACTTCCCTTCAAGCTCGTCTGGCCTTTGAAGTTTGTGCTGAGAAATTCACTGTTATCCTGATAAACTTCCCATTATAGGTTCCTTGCTATTTTTCTCTGATGGCTTTTAGTATTCACTTTGTGCTGAATTTCTGAAATTTTAATTATGATATGAAGAGGTGCTTTTTTGGTCAAGAGTACTTGGGATTCTATATGCTTCTTATATATGAATATCGAATTTTTTCACTAGATATAGAAAATTTTCTGCTATAATTTCAGTGAGAATTTTTTATAACTTTTAAGTTATCTTCTAATTTTTCTTTCTTTCCTATCACTCTAAAGTAGGTTGTTCGTGTGTGTGTATGTGTGTGTGTCTGTGTGTGTGTTTCGCATCATCTAGCAGTAGTTGGATCCAGCTATGGTTCTTGTCATCTCTAGAGTATCATTAAGTACACGATCTACTATACCAACTTTGTCTTTAATTTCTGACACTCTGCCCTCACATTTATCAAATCTTCTACCCATGCTTTTCATGAAATTTTTCCTATATTGTGCTTCTGCTTGGTCTTTTTTTATACTTTCCCTTTACCAAAATGTTCATTCATGTCCTGTATTGTATTGTTTAACTTTGTTTCTTCCTTAAAATCCTGGAACATTCTATTAGTAAATTCCTTTATCTGTTTAATTAAATCCTCCTTGAGTTCATTAAACATCACTTGCTTATATCTTTCTTCTTTTATGTCTTGAAACATTTTGACCTTTTTTGTTGTTGTTCTTTGTAGCTTCCTCTACTTCAGTATTTCTGAGGTCTGTTAATGGTTTTTGAAGACATTTTGTTGCCTTATATTCTCATGTCCCTATTTTTTTTGTGCTGCCAGCTGAAGATCAGTTAGTATAGAAAAGCTGTTAGTGTAATGAAACTGTCATTACTGTAGACACCTCTTTAGTCAGCTTCTGTCTTGCTGGGATGTGTCCTTGTGGTTGGTTATGTTTTGGTATTTATAGCCCTCTTCAGCCTACTCAATTTAACAGTCAGTCCCAGTCATCAGCTTGGGCAAATTCCAAGGCATCCTCATATCTAATCCAGAGAGTCTCAAGCTGACTCCATTGCTCTCAAGCTCTTCTGTACCACAGCCTACATAGCACCACCAAGAAGGATATTTCTTTTTTGGTATGGTAAGATTTTTACCCTGGTGGAGAGGCAAGGAGGGCCTGGCAGTCTCAGCAAACCCAGAAGGCAAGGATGATTGTGGTGGTACACTGGTCAACCTCTGGTGCTAACTGTGATCACTACCCTTGGTCAACACAGAGCCATACCAATGCCTCAGGGCTCTGCAGAAGCCTGAAGAGGAGATTGCCCCATTTTTTAAAATCTATGAAATAATATCTCATAGAATATTTCACAAGTTTCTATAATTAATTAAAAGTATCTAAGACTACTTGGCACCCTGAAGGGGTGCAACAAATGATTAGTTTCCTTATACCTTCTAGTGTTAGGTACCTGATAACACTCAATGTTTCCTTAGTGAACTGTAGTGAAATGATTAATATATCAGAATTTTAAGCCTTCTAAATCACCCAAGTTAGTTTAACTTGCTCAAGTTATCTGCTCACAAGGGAGAAAAAATGTGCATTAAATATTCACAGGATGATTTTTTGAAATATGAAATGCTACCAACTAGACAAGGGAATCATGTTTAATATGTATTAGTCCCCATAGTAATACATGAGATGAGTAATACACTCTTAATCCTTCCTAATAACATTTGGGAGAGGTAATTAAGAAGGCAAATGCTTGTGACCTACATACATACACCATAACATACCTTAAACCACTTGTAGATCAATTTTTTGAAGCAATATAAAAATGTTTATCATTTTGTGTTTGTGCCAATGTTCATAATCTACCCTTCTTTCATTTCTCACTATCTTTACTGAATCTAAGCAGATTAAGATAGGTCACTAAAGAAATGAAGTTAGAGAGCAGTTCCAGAAGGCAACTGAAGAAGAGAGGAAAGGGTATTTAAAATTTTAACAAGTTTATTAATGTTTTCCACAGAATATAACAGCAAGCAAATAAACCTAAAATCTAATTCAGGAAGTCAGTGGCTATGCTACATAAAAGAAAGATTTCAAGACTTCCAGGGTAAAATGGTGGAATACAAGTATCCTCTGTGTGAATCTGTTAGTAAGAAGAGTTAAAGTTATAAAACAGAAATTATTTTACTCTTTATGTGTGTGTGTGCGCGTGTGTATGGTGTTTTTCCATATAAGAAAAACCATGCAATATTTAAGTTCATGTGTCTGATTTATTTCACTTAACATTATGATCTCAAATTGCAGCCACCTACAAATGCCTCAGGTTTAGCTTTCTTTACAGCAACATACTATTTCATTGGATATAAATACCACATTTTCCTTATCCATTTATATGTTGATGGATGTATATTCTGTTTCTAAGATCTAGCTATTATAAATAGAAATATGCTGCTATAAACACAGGTATGCATGCATGTACCCTCTAATATGCTGATTTTTTTTTTTTTTTGGTACTGGGGATACAACTCAGGACCTTGTGCTTGCGAGGCAGGTGGCGGCACCACTGAGCTAAATCCCCGGCCCTGTAACATGCTGATTTTAACTCTTTTGGGAAGATAGCTGGGTCAAATGCAATTTCTCATTTTTAGCTTTTTGAGGAATCTCTCACTGATTTCCATAAAAAGCAAAATAGAAGAGAAACAGGAAGTACGAATAAGTTAAAAAAACTCCCTCAAATTACATATTCTGTTGTTCTAAAAATATTTCAATATATATGCTAATCTGCTTCATTTATACTACTAGTTTGTCTTAGTTCATTGAAGAGAAAGTTATGTTATTATATTTGTTTCTTTTTTGTAAGAATCTTTGATTTATGTCATACTAAGTAACTGCTTTGAAGATAACAATACAGTATATTAACTTGTTATTCTCTTATTATTTGGTTATAAAATTTTATTTTTTCATAAAATAAAGTAAATTCAAACAAAAAACAGAAAAGAAAAACTATATTCTGAGGAGAGAGAGAAGGAGAGCTCCAAGAATCACAAAAAAGGTAACAGGAAAGGTAAAAAGCATGGTGAAAAAGAAAGGCAACACAGGAAAAAAAAAGTATGAGACAACCTACAATGCCAATAGAGTAAGAGACTCACCTTGGGAAGCACAAAGTAAACCTGGAGAGGGCTGGTAGCCAGTGATAAATAACAGACCTGCATTCCTAGCCACAAAAGAAACCCGTGGTTATTACAAGCTATATATTCAATGTGAGGAGTTACTCTAAAAGTGATTCCTCTCCCATGGCAGGCTAGCTTTGTGGAAGAAACCCAAAGCAGGACTAGCCATATCTATCTTGTAATGGTAAAACCAGGGGCCATCTTAAGAAGAGGATTATTGTTTGAGACTGTGCTACTCACAGGATCAGAGTTCATATTACTTCCACACTTCAGGGTCCCTGGAGCATGCCCCACTGCAATGACTGGGTGAGAGACAGTAGTGGAAAGGGTAAGGATTAGTCATAGATCTCCTTAGAGAAGTTTAATCAGTGAGGAGCTTAGGCTGTCAGGGCATTGTGGTCAGTAGCACCATCCTCTGTAGTAGTCAGACCTGTCGCTGTGTAGTTTTCTGAGTTGCCTGGGTCTGAAGGAGCCAGTATCAAGCCTAGCAGGTTACTTGGACCCCCTTCCCATACACTGCCTCCTTCCAGAATAGCAAATAGTGGTCTGCTTGCTTTCCACACTCTCCAGTGATATTCCAATGCTCCCAAGCCCACAGACAGGAGGACCTCTGGAGAAAATAGAGTACCTCACCAGCCTACAAGCTGTAGAACTAGTTGGGGATAGCAGTAGCTCCAAGAGTACAGGAAAAAGAAAGAAAGAAAGAAAGAAAATAAACAAAAAAAAAGTCTACAGCCCTCTAGATGGATAGAGTACTGAGACAGACTATCCATTGACTGATCTCGCCAGAAAGGCAGGGAAGGACTCAGCATTCACAGAGCTTCAACTGGTTGGTTAAGGATGAGTAAAGAGAAAATATAAGAGGCTCCAGGTATGACTCTCTATCGCTATCCCACAGAAGGTGAGTCCAATACTAGAGGTCCAGGAAAGAAGCATTACTGATCCAAACAACTCAGCTTGGATGATTCTTTTGGTCTCATTTTTCTATTTTATTCTTTTTCTTTTTCTCTTAAATTTCTTTTTTATTTACTTGTTTTTCCTGTATGTTTATTGAATTGTATTTACTATTTTTATCCCTTAATTGGATTTTTTACCTTCTTTTTTCCTGTTACTCTTATCTAACTGTAGATACTCTTTTTATTTAGATTTTTTTATCTTCACTCTTTTCTCCTCTTATCTAAGCTTCATTTTCTTTTTTAAAAGTCTTGCTTCAAGCTGGGTATGGTGGCACATGCCTGTGATCCCCGCCACTCAGAAGGCCTAGAAAGAATTGCCACAAGTTTGAGGCCACCCTGGGCTACAAAATGAGTTTAAGGCCAGCCTGAACTACTTAAGGCAACCTTGTTTCAAAAACCCAAACAGAAAAAGAAAAAAACTTTAAATCTTGCTGCTTCTTTCATTATCCTCCTTCCCCACCCCTCCATTTTATTGTACTTTTAAATTTACTCATTTTTACCCTTTTAATTTACTCTACATTATTACTGATGCTCTCTTTTCTGCTGTTAATGATGGTATAGCTTTTGCTTTTAAATTGGCTTTTACTGTATTTCAATACCTGGTTTGTCTTTGTGTCATAATCATAACATCAGGCTGTTTTCTCCTTTCATGTCCTCAAAAGAAAACTGGTCTCTAACAAGGCCCTCAATTTAAAAGTGGAAGAAATTCCATCCTAACAGATACAAAAATCTCAAATGAAAATATAAGAAGTAAAAAAACAAGGCAGCATGATTCCTTCAAAAGTCCATAACTTATCAGTAACTGAATATAAAGATAGCACAGAAAGAACAAAAGTTTGAATTTAGATATTATAGTGGATAAAATCCCACAGAAAGAATTTAAAAGACTGATTTTTAAAATCAATTTTTTAAAATGATCAATGATTTCAAAGACAAAATAAATAAAGAGCTGAATGGATTAAGGAAGACAACTCAGGATATGAAGGAACAAAGGGACAGAGATTCTGAAGAAGAGTCAAACAGAAATCTTTGAAATGGAGACCTCAACGAGTAAAAAAAAATTCAGGAAAGCATCACCAAACAGAAAACAGAATTTTAGGGCTTAAAGACAAAGTTGATAAATTATCATACTCAGAAATAAAAGAAAAAGGGCCAAGGATTTAGCTCAGTGGTTTCGCTGCCTGCTGTGCAAGCGCAAGGACCCGAGTTCAATCCTCAGTACCAAAAAAAAAAAAAAGAAATAAAAGAAAAAAAAAAGGTATAAACAAAATACCAAAAACTCTAGGATAAAGTTAAAAGATCCAACTTACAAATGTTTGGTATAGAAGAGATCATGTAACTAAAAGCAAAGAAAATCTATTCAGTAAAATAATAGTAAAAAACTTCCCAAATCTTGGGAAAAATTATGAATATCCAAGTACAGAAGGCATTACACCAAACAGGGATGACCAGAAAAAACCTCTCCACATCATATCATAATTAAAGTGCCAAGAATACAGAATAAGGGAAGAATATTAAAAGCTACAAGACAGAAATTCCAAGTCACTTAAAAAGGCAAATCCATTACAATAACTGCAGATTTCTCTACAGAAATACTGACAGCCAGGAGGGTATGAAATAATATAATTCAAGCCCTGAAAGAAAATCACTACTTATCTACATTATTATATATCCAGTGAAGCTATCATTAAGAATTGAAAGAGAAGGGGCCGGGGACTTAGCTCAGTCGTTCTCCCACCTGCCTCGCAAGCACAAGGACCCGAGTTTGATCCCTGGTACCAAAAAAAAAAAAAAAAAAAAAAAGAATTGAAAGAGAAATAAAGACCTTCCAAGATAAGTACAAACTAAAGGAATTCATGACCACTATGGCAGTACTGAAGAACAAACATACTTAAAGGAATACTACAGAGGGAAGAAGAAGAATATATAAGCAAATAAGAATTAGGGAAGAATCAAACACTAGAAAAACAAAACAAAATGAGAAATTAGTACGTACACTTCTACAATAACTCAGAATGTAAATGGTCTGAATTCTCCAATTAAAAGGCACAGACTAGCAGAATGGATTAAAAAACAAGACCCAATTGCTGCCACCTGCCTCCCAAGTGCAAGGTCCCAAGTTGGATCCCCACTACCAAAAAAAAGATCCCAATCCTTTGCTGCCTGCAAAAAACACACCTCACCAGAAAAGACATGCAGACTGAAAGTGAAAGGATGGTAAAGGATATTCCATGCAAATGGAACTCTGACAGTAAACAGGAGTAGCTACAAGTATATCCCACAAAGCAAACTTCAAGACAAAATTAGATGAGACAAAGAAGGCCACTACGTCCTGGTAAAGGGAACAATTATCATGAAGATGTAATAAATGTAAATATACATAAACTGAACATCAGTTTATCCAATTTTATAAAACAAACACTACTCATCATAAATGGATACACAGGCCCCAATAATAATGGGTGGCTTCAATACTCCACTCTCACCAATAGATAAATCATCCAGTTTTTAAAAAATCAACAAACATCAGAGTTATATAGTGGTACCTCAATTAAAACACTTAATTCGTTCCATGATTCTAGAAAAGACAGTCACATTCATGTTTGTGCAGGAAAGATGGCTGCGGTCATGTTCATCACCTGGTGCAGAGTTCACAAACAAAAACAAAATTTTGCCAAATGCTTCTGTTGACAAAGTGTTCATGAACTGAGGTACCACTGTATTATACTATAGATCAAATGGATTTAACAGATACCTACATTTTTTCCAGTAACTGCAAAATACACATTCTTTCAGCTCACAGAACGTTCCCCAAAATAGATCATATTCTAGGCCATAAAGTCTTAACAAATATAAAAAATTGAAATATTTTCTTGTATCTTATCAGACCATAATGGAATTAAACTAGAAATGACCCACAAGAGAAACTACAGAAGCTATACAAACACATGGAGATTAATTCACTTTTGAATGATTAGTGTGTCATTGAAGAAATCAAGAGGGAAATTTTAAAATTCCTCTCTTGTACTGAATTTTGAAAGTAAGAGTATTTTGCTATGTTCATTCTATATTTACTGTTATTTTCTGTCAAGCGTCTTATGCACATATAATTCCTACCAAATAAAGCCAGAAATAATCTCTTTAAATTTTTTAGATTTAAAATTCACTGTATTTTCAAATCACATCTCATAAATGCTACACACTGCAATCAAGAAACCTAGGATGCTAAAAAAAAAATTGCTTTGCTAAATTAAGAAGCATCTATTTTAACACGTTCCTGCCAGCTTCTACCACCAGCGGTATATGCACAACTGTCCCCTTTTGGTAGCTTGTACCACCCAATGAGAACATTCTATGCTGCCCAATGGGATAGTCATGCATGTACTACATTCAGAGCCACCCAGAAGTAAGACATACAAATCATGCCCCCATCATAAACGTATTATAACAATTCATTTAAACTAGGCTTAGTTCTCTTGCTTTCCTGTATTTCATATTTTCAAAGTCTGGATAAGTGTTAACATTAAATTAGTTCAATGCTGAACTGTGAAATATTAATGAAAATTCAGCTTCACTGATTTAGCATTACCACTTGTTGTCAAAACATGAACAAAACATAGTATATTGTAGAAAATCAATATATTTTCTCTGTTTTAATAAGATATTTAAGATACTGAAAAAGAACTGACATTTATCTGCTCGTTGTGGGCAGTGATTATCTCTGAATCTCAGTGTTTAAGAATAAAGTGGAATCCTACATATAATAAAAATTATCTTTAATTTTTAAAAGTTTGCTTATAGTAAATGAAATGAAATTTTTGGTCAGATTTTTATATACCTTAAAAGTAGAAAGTCCATAAAGTCTTGTAGTATGAACAGTTTCTTGAGAAATATTTGTAATATTAGTGATAAAGTCCTCAAGGTATTTACAAGCTTGTTCCAGGTGAGTTGTGTTTATGATGATTTGCACTAGCTAGAAAACACAAAATATACCCAGTAAAATAAAAGTTACACATATGCAACATTTCTTGATTTTTTTTAAAAAACAGGATTGCTTCTAGCAACTATACCACTTCTGTATAATTACAGCAATACAGGATATAAGTGATTAACTGATTTCAAAAATCTGCTGTAAATACTGCTTACAAATAGTAACATTATTAACATATATATGAATACACAAAGAATACTATTTTAGTGTAACTTTAGTAATAATTCTTTAGTGTAAATTTTCATATGTTATATATTTAACAAGTAAAAAATGAGGATTTTGGCTCCCCAAATAAAGTGTAGCAACCAGAATTTCAAATACATATATTCGTATCTTCAACTATCTACTTCCCATGTTAAATTCCTTCCCACCACACTTCTTGAATCTGCATCAGTGATTAAATTCTCTAAAACTCTGCTTATAGTACGAACTTAGTTTTATAGGACGGTGTTCAGCAATAACTTAAAATAATTTTTCACATACTAAAATGTATGGCTATTACAAAAATAATTTTATAGAATGATGTTCAGCAATAACTTGTAATAACTTTTTCATATAATAAAACAATTGGCTCTTTGTCTTCTTAACCTACCTCTGTCAAACCTATATGTGGTTTTTTAATAAGGTTCAGTAAACAGATACTCAAAGTTCTCGTCAGCAGCAGATTCGTTGATTTTCTAAGCATATCATCTATTTCAGTTGAACTAAAAACAAAGATTAATATTATTAAAGTTTTCAAGGGCACAATTAATATTCTAAGTAATTTAATATAATTTATAAAGTAAGTTGCTCTTAGTTATTTTATATCTTTAAATTGTAATTAATTCATACTAAATCATAAACTTCAATTTAGTTTTTAAAAGGGTACATTTTCAATAAAGTAGAATGTTCATTTGTAGGATATTTAAATGTATTCAATCAATCACTACAGAAAAACCTCATGAGGTACTTAGTATAAGGAAACAAAGCTATTCTTAAATTATTGACTTCATTGTAGGACAGTCACTTTGCAAGATACTTCATATACAATTAAAGCTAAAAATTATTTTAAAATATAAATTGATATAATCCTTTTCTACCTATAATTACCAGATTTACTTTTTTTATATCATCCTTTTATTAAATCACAATTATTTAATTCATACTGTGGTTAATACTAGGTTTATTTATTCATCTACTTAATCTGACAAATATTAAGAAAATATTTAAAAGAAAAAAGCAAAAAACACCTTGGAATTAAAAAATAGTTACTACATTTTTATACGGTTTAATGTTCCACAGTGTTTGTTAAAAGTTATATTGAATTTCTTTTTAATATTAAAAATAACAGTATTTATATTTCTGAGAGAATAAAGGTTTTTTGTTTTGTTTTTAAAACCAGCTTGGAGGTCTTAGATACACAATTGCAACCGGTAATGAGACATGAAAAAAATGTCTGCTAAACACATCCACACGTTTATATTACCCCTTACAACTCTAGAAATTATACAAACCCTACAAAATGTCCCCTCCCAAGCCCTGTTGGACAGCGATACAATTATCTGTCTCAATTCAGAATTCACATAATTAATTACAATACATAATAGTTCAGGTTTTTAAAAAATGCAATAAAACCAGATAGCCAAGATACAAGAAATTAGAAGTAAAAACACTTAATGAATTTACACATTTAAGAATATTTAAATACTGTTTAAAAAATTTTTAAAGAATTTGTTACATACTACCTAAGACTTTCAAGCCACTTTCTGTTGCAACAGAAAAAAAACCTGTAAATAAAAAGACAAAAACAAAATAAAACAGAACAAAACAAAACAAAAATCACCATGTTGAAATATCTGCTCCGAGGCGCGCTCTGGCCTGAAAAGAATCCCAGAGCTCACACATTTGAAATAAACAGAAACAATGAAGGAAAAATTATCAGCAATTTTTAGTAGCTAATTTTCCCGATTTTTAGAAATACTCTGTTAATCTAAATATAGTGTTTCACAAAACAAAACAAAGGTTCTTCATCGAAAGCTCCATGATTCTAAACCTCTGGGGCGAACAGGCCGCCTCCTCGCTGAACTGCGGGGGAGCGCAGTGGGGAGCGGGCGGCTCTACTGCTCCTGGCTGTGGGCCTGCGCCTGCCCTAGTGTCTGCCCGTAGAAGACCACCTGCTGCCGGTAGTACTCCGCCCAGGCCATTGTGCAGTCGGGCGGTGAGCTGGCCTGAGGAGCCCCGCTGGCGGCCCAACCCGGGTGACTCTGCTTCTTGGAGTAGTCCTCCCAGGCCTTACCATAGTCGGGCTGGCTGCTCTGCGGCTGGCTCTGCTGGCTTGGGACCTGCTGTGTGGGCTGCTGCCACGCCTGGTAGGTGCTGCCCCAGCCCTGGGTCAGGAAGGCTGGAGGGCCACTCACGGGGGTGCTGTGGGGGTTTCCGTTCACCTTAGCAGCGAGGTTGCGGAAGCAGCCTGAGCCCCTCGGAGGAAAGGTGTTTTGGTGGGGGCCGGCAGGCGGCTGGCTGAAGGGACTCTGTCCGAAGGCTCCAGCGGCACCGAGGCCGGTTCCGCCCACTTTCTCGTCTATGAGATGTCTGGCCACCTGGATCTGCTGCGGGACGCCCCGGATGGTGACTATCCGCAGGCTGGGGTCAGTGTTGGGAGGAGGGTTCCTCTGCAGCTCGACGTGTGCGCCCCACTGCTGGTTGATGCTCTTGATGTTCTCGCCCACTTTGCCTATGATGAGGCCACACTTGTCCGCTGGCACGGTGTATATGATCTCCTGGACGCCACCAGCGGCCCCCATGTTCCAGTCCCCTCGGCCGCGGCCTCTACCTCTGGCTACTGCCAGGGCTCCGAAGCCATCTCTTTCCTGGGCCGTGAGGATCAGCTCGTTGATGATGTGTGCTGCGTGCTGACACCGGTCTGGAGGGCCCATGACCTGGGCTGCTCTTTCTGGACTAACCCCGTCATCTGGTTTAAACTGAATCCTCACACCTGCATCGTTCTGGATCTTCTTGATCATCTCCCGGTTCCTTCCTATCACGATCCCAACAGCGAACCGAGGCACAGACACCTCTATGCTGCCTCCTCCCAGCCGGGAGCTGAAGTCACCGGCGCACACCTCGGAAGTCAGCCTGGTCTTTTTCTCGGATGATCTCTAGTACCATTTCTCTCGCTTGCTGGACTTTGAAGGGGTCCCCGATGATGCGGAGAGGCTTGTCTGCACCCGTGGGCAGCGGGCCATCCTGGATCATGACCATCTTCACCCCCGTGCGCTCCTGCAGCTGCTTGATTCTCCTCCTTTGCCGATGACCAGGCCCACTTTAGATGCAGGGATAAGAATTTCCTGGATCGTGCTGTTGCCGTCTACGTCATTGTGAAAGCCAGGGCCGTTCCGACAGCGGTCCACGATCTGCCCCAGGAGTCGCTTGGCTTGTTCAATACTTTCTGGGGTTCCGGTAAGTACGCAGGGCCTCTCTGGAATTCCAGAACTCTCTGAAGCAATCTGAATTTTGCAACCAGATTCTGCTTGATTTCGTGAAATCTGCTCACCTCCCCTGCCAATAATAAACCCAACCATTTTATCAGGCACTTTGAATTCTTCTGTTATGACTGCCCTTTGATGTACCAAGGCCCCTAACTGGTTACCTACTCCGGCATCCAAGGGCCGCTTCTGTACTCCATATCGTACACTGAGGGGTCCACTAGAGGTGTGGAGTTATTCAAGTGAGGAATTGAATCAATTTTAGCAGCAATCTGTTTCTCCTTTAGTTTTTAAATGCCATCAAATCCTTGGAAACAGTAAGGACCTTCAGCTGTTAACATTCAGAAGGAATACAGTTACAGCCCTGGCTCCAGCAGGCTCGGTACTGCACATCAATGGTGCTGAGCACAAGTCCAGTGACATTTTCACTGCTAGGAGTAAATACAACTGCTTCAATAGTCCACATTAGGGCAGCATTTAACAGAGGGTCTCCCTCTTGAGCAGGCTGTCCAACCACCGGCTCAAGAGAAGCAGAAAGTCTTCGCAATGGTTCAAAATGCATTTAATGTTCAACTACAGCCTCCTGTAAACTGAGGGTCTGAGCTCTTTAAGACAGTGACTATAATTTTTCCTGGACACAGCAGCCCAACAAGGCGACTGTCACACATAGCATAGAGTGAAAGCCATTGCATTATTAGTAGCCAGTGAGAAACAAGGTTCAGGATCCTGTACTGCAGAGGAGAGCGCAGTAATGTGCCAGCAAGCAGAATGGTGGAAAGGGAGCTAGACGGCATGTTTATCCATTACAGCCAGCTGGTTGCTCTGAAGTCTAAGTAAGATGGATACTCACTACTGGATTGGTTGGCACCTAACCAACAAGTAACAATGTGTCAGACAAAATTTTAGGTGGAAACAGGTTTGGAAGGTTCTAGGATCCAATGTAATTCTACAGGAGCATCAGTATTAACATGAAAAGTCAGTATATGGGAGACAGGTAGGATTCCCTCCCTTGGCATACTGGAAAGAGATGGGAAGATCACATCTTCAAGCCCCCAAGTGGCGACTTTCTTCTAATAAAATGAGTCCTGCGGCTTTCTGCTGGACCCGGTGCAGAGCGTCCTTCGGCTTTCATGACCACCGGAGCGCTCTGCCCCCTGTACCAGCTCCGCCATTACCACCACCACCGCCTCCGCCACCGCCGCAGCTGCTCGGCTCCCGGGTCCGTCCTCCCGCTCCGCTCCGGGGGAGATTTACTTTTTAAAATGACTAAACTATCCATTTCCTTTAATATTTTTAAAGACATTTAAAGAAATAAATTATCTTAAACTAATTTGGTGCACAAAACTCCATGGTACTTCTTAACACCTAAAGATTACTAAGCTAGTACCAAAAAGCTTATTCTTTTCTTGTAACTACTAGGCCTTCAACTTAAGTGAATAATGATTTCTTGAAGAAAGCCTCATTATTAAAACTGTTAATCTGGGCTGGGGTTTAGCTCAGTGGTTCCAGCGCCTGCCTCGCTAGTACAAGGACCCGAGTTCAATCCCCGGTACCAAAAAAAAAAAGAAAAACAACCTGTTAAATCTGTCCTTAAATCATGGATTCTCAATTTTAGCACTACTGATATTTTAGGTTGGATAATTCTTTGCTATGAAGGCTAATCTGTAAAATGTTGGGTGTTAAGCAGCAGCATCAGACCCTACCTAGTAATTCCAAGCAGCACCTCTGTCCATCCCTACCCCTAGTTGTGACAACCAAAATGTCTTTAGACATTGGCAAATGGCGGGGGCGGGGGGGGGAGGTAGTGCTAACAGCATAAACCAAAATTATCCCTAATTTAGAACTACTGCCTTAGACTTAGGCTAAAAACTCAACACCTACTTACTTTTTATTTCATTACAATATTACTCTTAATAATCTACGAAACACTAATATTTACTCCTTGTATGTTTAAAATGCAAATCGAGCAAGATTTGACAAAACAGGAATACTTCTCATTGCTCTAATATTTTCTATATTAATGCAGTTATCCCGTTCTATTTTTTGTTTTGTGTTTTGATTTTGGTGCTGGGGATTCAGCCTAATTTTTGTGCATACTAACCTCATCTTTTAACACTGAGCTGTATCTCCAGCCCCAATACAGGCATTCTACTATTTCTGCTAATCCTAATTCCAGCAGGCCCAAGGAAAGTATTTCTTTTAGACTTTGTGTATCTAGATTCAAACCAGTAGGCTTCAGGGTTTCTTGGCATCAAATACTCAAACAGAAAACACTTTCTAATCCATCAATGATGTCCCTAAAACAACCCATTTACACACCCTGATAAAAGGTGGTTGCCAATTCCTCTGGTTTCTTTTCTGACACATTCAAATTGTGTATAAGACACTCTATATAGAATCTTTCTCAGATGAAAAGTTACTCATACAGATATCTTTTTTAAAAATTTCCCTGCACTTCAATGCATACTTCTTCATAAGTAAAAGGAAAGAAAACCTATCAGTACCTGTGTTCTATTTGTGCCAGCAAGATTTACCTATGAGTAGTAATCTTCCCATGAACTTTAACTCTAATTTTTCTCCAATGCTTTCAAAATAAAATAAAAACACTCCCGTCTCACATCTATTATTGTAGCATCCCTTCTCCTAAGCCCTATGAGCTTACCATATGCCAGGCAGTATGCTGAGTGCTTTACCATATTACCGCACTTTACTCTTAGAACCACCACACAAATTGTTTTCTTCATTTTATAGATGACGGGCCCGGGATTTACCTCAGTGGTTCTGCTGCCTGCCTTGCAATCACAAGGACCCAAGTTCAATCCCCGGTACCAAAAAAAAAAGCTTGCTCATTTTATAGATGAGGAAACTGCAGTTTAAGGAGATTAGTTGAATTGCATAAGGTCTTATTTCAATTAGTGAGTGCCAGCATCAAGAAACAAACTGAGATAAATCAGAGTCTAAAGCTTATTTCTTAAGCATTGTATTGTCTCTTTTATTTTATTCATTATTTACTTATTTTTGTGGTATAAGCATCAAACTCAGGGCATTGTACATGCTAGGCAAGCACTTTACCATTCAGCCACATCCCCATCCCTTCTACTTTAGATCAAAAGAGAACATAAAATGAAAAACAAGATAGGGATAAATTACTGGTGACTCAACTATTTGTGGCCCAAAATATATCTACTATGAAAACATATCATTTTAATAGAAATAATTTCATGTTATTCCTTTTCAGTCACACTCATTTGAATTCATTGTTTTTCAAAAGCTAGATTATGCTGTATATCTTATAGTATCTAAAAATAATGTTTTTAGAGACTTTGGTATAATTAAATAGTGGAGTATTATGAAACTTAAGCAATATTCTTAAATTTTGGCATGCATCAGAATCACATAGAGAAGTTGGTAAAATCCTGGGCCTCACCCTCAATTTCTAATTCAGTAAGTCTGAGGTAGCCTTTCTTTTTTTTTTTTTTTTTTTTTTTGGTACCAGGGATCGAACTTGGGTCCTTGCACTTGTGAGGCAAGCAGTGGAACCACTGAGCTAAATCCCTGGCCCTGAGGTAGCCTTTCTAATAATTTCCCCTGTAATGGTAATGTTGCTGACCAGGGTGCACTTTGAGAACCACTGGATTACAGAAATTACACAGTACAATATGTATGTTATGTATTAGATATTTGCCTTTTCTTCTCTTCTTCATAATATTCATAAACAGGAATTAAAGAATCTTTTCTAAAAATCTCTATTCACAAAAGAAAAGCAAAGACATAAAATCAGATACTCTAACCCTGGCAGACACATATTTCTTATTCAATTCACTTATGTCTTGTATAAATACAAAATAATAGTATCTTACAATAAGAGGAAAGTACAATAAAAAAATTTATGACAACTGTTATTGTTCTCATTGCTTCTGCTTGAAAAATAAGCAACTGTCATATCTTCATGTCTTTTGTGACTTAAAATTCAGTATACACTGAAAAAGGACATTTCCGGCTATTTGGTATAAAAATTCAGAAGATCGTGTCTCGGTCTTTTGACTAAGATCAAGTATAAAAATTCAGAAGAATGGATTTCAAAGAAGGTAGCATTATGAAAGCCAGTATCCCACTCAGTCTTGCAGAGAATGTTCACAATCAGAAATATATCACATGGGAGGCTCTGAGTCCAATACACAGTACTGGGGTTGGGGGGTAAGGGGAGGAAAGGAGAAGGGAAAGGAGAAGGAAAAAAAAATACATCACATGACTATAATACAGGACCTATCCAGGTAGCTGGAACAAGATATAGCAAAAAAGATTAATGTTCTGCTACCATTAATTATATGTCAGCCACTGTGCCAGGTACTTTCACTGATACAAGAGTCCTAAGTCCTGCTCTTCAACCCAGTTTTCAACCTAACCACCTGAGTCATTCTAAACAAATGATTTAGCCTTTCTTAGCCTTGGTTTCCTTATGAACAAATAGGGATAATATCACATTTTCTATCTCCATAAACATAGGGTATTATCCTCACCATATGAGATAACTGGAATTTTCTTATCTATAAAATTAACCTGGCGGGCTGGGGATTTAGCTCAGTGGTGCCATTGCCTGCCTCGCAAGCGCAAGGTCCCGAGTTTGATCCCCGGTACCAGAGAAAAAAAAAAGAAAAATTAACCTGGCTACAGTTACCAAGAGTTGTGCTGCTCTGCACTGCTGAGTATGATACCAACTTGCTACAACATTCTTTATTTATTTTGTCAAATTTGTCTGACTCCTGACTTGAAGACTATTCAAGAAAGAGAACAATGTTGGCTGGGGATTTACGTCAGTGGTTCTCCCACCTGCCTTGCAAGAGCAAGGTCCTGAGTTTGATCCCCAGTACCAAAAAAAAAAAGGGAACAATGATATCTGATTTTCAACAAATCAATGGCATAAATCAAAAGAGGACACTGGTAAAACATATTTAACAATGAACGCAAGGTGTGGACTTTGTTTGGACCCTGATTCAAATTTATCAACTGTAAAAAGATATTCTGTGGCCAGTGGGTTCCACCACCTGCCTCACAAGCATAAGGTCCTAAGTTCGATCCCCGGTACCAAAAAAAAAAAAGATATTCTGAAGATGATCAAAAAACACTGGTATGTACTAGGGAAATGATAATTTTTTTGAAGTGCAGGTAAGTAATGGAGAGTGCTCACTGTTTTTAGAAGCACATACTGAAGTATTCATGGGTAAAAGGTCATTATTTAAGGTATTTGCATTCAAATGTTTCAGCAAACAATAATGACTATGGCATAATATTTATTATACTTAAATCTAGATGCTGAGAAAACAGAAGCCTTCTATCAAATTATTTCTACTTTTGCATATGCTTAGAGATTTACATAAGTAAAAAGTTTAAAAATACAACATTAGATTGGGCCAGGTGTGGTGGTGATAGCACCTGTAACCTCAGCACTTGGAAAGCTGAGGCAGAAGGATTGCTCCAAGTTCGAAGCCAGCCTGGGCTCCACAGTGAGTTCAAGTAGAGCCTGAACTACATAGCTAGGCCCTGTCTCAACAAAACAAAACAACAAAAAAAAGATAATACTCAATTTATAGACACTTAACCTTAAATATGTCTAACATAGATAAGCCTTTCCAATAAGATGATAATCCATTAAAGGGTCATAGTATGAAAATAAAGTGTTAATATTTCATAAAACTCATGATAAAAGATAGATTTCTTAATAAGCTTACCTCCGGTGTAGTGACTCTGAAAATTTAAGGCTGGCATAAATAAATTCTTTAACCTGAATGTAAATATGAGGTACTGACTGAGACATGGGAAACTTCTTTGGAAAAGATTGCTGTAGAAAGAAAGTTAATATTGTTTTTGAAATTTTAGTTAAAAAATTCTAATCACTTAAAATGTAAAAAGTAACTTCATCACATTTCAATTAATAGTAAACTCATCAAAATTCTATTGTTAAATTTCTATACTACTTTTGATATTTTAAAGAAATCAAAAATATTTCTGAAAAAACAGTATGTAGCAACTTAACACTGTGTTTAAATCATATCATTAGACTACTAACAAGCAAGGACAGCACATAACAATACCTCTTTGTATTCTGATGATAAGCAAACCTCGTAGGAGACCCCTATTTACTTCTTTGTATCCATAATATAAGAGTCAAGGTGACCATGAAAGTTATACCCAGTGTTCTGGCTCAGAACTACTGAATACTTTCAAGATTCCCTTCACTTAGCTTCACTGGAGGCTTGATGCCAATTCAAAAAGATACTTCTCTCCATAACTCTTAGCATAAAATCTTACAGTAGCTATCTAAACACTGTACCATCAAACATCATTATGCAACTAATGGTTTAGAGTGTGCTTCTTGGCTAAACTACTTTATTAGCAAGTATCCACTTGAAAATTCTTAGTTTCAAAAGGTTAAAATTCCTCCAAGATTTTAACCCAAAACCCCTTGTTTATACTTTATGAAATCTAATCTACTCTATCATCACATTCACTACAACCTTGTTATGTTAATGAACATACTCTCACCAGGATCAAGGTCACCAATGACCTCCTAATTATGACATCCAATGGAGTTTTGCAGCTTTTCATGTTAACCTGCCTTCTTTGAAGTATGTGGCATAATTGGCCCAATTAGCACCTTTTTTATTTCCAACTCTTCTCCTCTTATGTTTCCCAACATAGAGAATGCTGCTACCAATGAAGGCAGAAACTTGCTTATTATATCTGACCCCATTATCTTCCTTATCCCTGATATGCAAATAATCACAACTCCTATTGTTCCACTATTCTAAATATCTACTAAATCAAGTTCCATGACCATATCCCCTATTCATCAGAGTAACTGCAAAAATATCCTAGGTGGTCTCCTTAGCACCAGTCTTACTCTTTTCAATCCATTCTACATATATTAGCCAGAGTAATATTCCTAAAGCACAAATCTCATTATGTACTTGCTGCTTAAAACCCTTTGGTGGCGTGTCATAGCCTTCAAGATAAAGGCGAAACTCTCCAATAATTTACAATCTCCAATTATTTACAAGGGCCGTTATGGTCTGGTTCTTTCAACTTCTCTAATTATATTTTTATCTTCATCTCCTAAACTTCATTACCCTTATACATTTACTGCAGGATTACAGACTTTCTGTATGCAGAAATACTGACCAATGAATATAATTTCAAAATTAGGAGTTTAATCCTAAGGCGTAATGAATATACTGGAAGTTCCTACAAGCAAAGCTAACTTTCTTTAAACTATAAACCTATTTAGAATAATTTAGCATAACTGGAAGGGGCATTAAATAGTTCAACCACCTCTTTTAACAAGAGAAGTATAAATGCTCAAACAAGGTAAGTCACTTGGCCATAGCAAGCCACAAGCAGAGCCAGCATAAATCCAGGCTGGTCCTGTGCTGTTGATACAGATGCTATAGACTGAACAAACTCCTCACCAGTAACTAGAACAAAAAACAAAGAGAGAAAAACCACCAAGCCATAAGATGGAAAACATTCTGATAATATTTTTTAACAGGGACAACTCTGGTTGGGATTTCAAAAAGTACAGAATTAGAATAATTATTCTGGTCTCTTTTGGGCATAAAAACACAGATAACAGGTACATATATCAATGACACTGTTAGCTAAAATCCAAAAGCTATGCACTTAATTTCTTTTCTCTATTTAATAAATATTATATACAATATGCTTATTTATACATTAAAAAAATAACAAAAATTTACAGTCACAAGTCACACAATTCACTCAGCATTCAGTTGTGCTCATTCTAAAGAGATAAAAAGGTAGAAAAGAAATTAATAAACAGTTTGAAAAATAAGAAAAAAAGAGGGAAAAGGTGATAGTTGTGGGAAATGTAATATCCTTTTCCCATAAGATCTGATTTTTCCCAGAAATACTAGATAGGTGCAATTATGCATGTTTCTGCATATGTATGTACATATATGTGCATTCCTAGGCATCCCTGAATATCACATGCTGGTCTACTTTCTTTATCTATCCTTTCTTTTGTTCAGCTGTACTTTCTCCAAAAATATACATTCTTATTTCCAGAAGAAATGTGCAAGTAGTTATTACCTTCATACATCTTTTACTTAATCAAGTGAAAAAAAACCCATAGAAAAGACTTACATATTTTTATAGAAATACACTATTTTTTAAAAGTCACAAAAATCTTCCATAGTAATGGATATTTCTAAGAAATTCCCTTTCTCCAAAATATACTCGTTACTATAATCTACTCAACATTTAGTATGTATAATTTGGAACCCACCCAACATTAGTAACACTTGCCCTGGGAATCCACCTAACATTTAGAACAAATGCTTCTAATATCCCCAGGAAAGTACCTTCTTAATTTCATCAAAATAGTAGTAGTAAAAACAGCATTAATCTTTATAAGTAAACAAAATATAATTATTTTTCTTACATAATACAACAAAAATTATCCCCCAAAATTATCATAACTTACAATGTCAGGCTAACTTTATGTAGTAATAAAGATCATGAAATTTTCTTAAGAAAAAATTAAAAACCTAGCTTGTACCTTTTCAAGATCTGGATCTTGAAAGGGAAATTTGCTGATGACTATTTTATATTCTTCTTCACTGACAACAGGAATGGGGCTATAATTATCTTCTTCAAAAATGTCCCTGTTAAGAAAGGAGAATTGAAAACTTATTATTACAAAACATATCACCAGAGTGTCATAAGATAATACCTATAAAAATCCCAACTCCTACGAAAACACTTTGTCAATTAATGGTCCATGTAGAAAAACACTGTTTAATCCTTCAAAATTCTAAAATTCAGTATCAATGAAGTCCTTATTTTATTTTATTTTTTTAATTAAATTCTTTTATTGGTACATTGTAGGTATACAACACAATTACATATCTCATTGGGAACTGTACCTTTACATAATGCATCTTGGTTCTTATTTGTTCCCCATTCCTAGCCCTCCCTTCACGCCCTCAACCCTTCCCTATTTACAAAGACTTTATTTCCATTTTTTCCATTTCTCAGCATTTTTCCTTTCCCTTCTTTCCCTTCCCCTGGACCTCCCACTACCCCTACCCCTTTGGGCCTTTTCTTCCTATTTTGAATTATCGATTATTCATTCTAATCATTGGTACATTTTAGGTATACAATATAATGCCATTCATCATTGGAAATTTGCACCTTTACATAGTCTCTCTTGCTTCTTATTTTTCACCCTTGCCCAGCCCTCCCTTCAACCCCTCCAGTCCTCCCTATTTACAAAGATTTTTGTTCCTATTTTTCCATTTTCTCATATTAATCCCATTCCCTTCTATCCTTTCCTCTAGCCCTCCCACTTCCTTCCCCTTTGCCCCTTTTTTTCCTATTTCACATTACCTATTATACATTTAGACCTTATTTACACTTTCAGTTTCTCACACCAGAGAAACTATTCAGGATTTACACATGTGTGTCCTATTTATTTCACTTAAGAATATCGCCTCAATGTGCATCCACTTAGCTATAAATGTCTCTAATTTCTCATTTTTTATGGCTGAGTACTACTCCATTTTATTAAAAAACCACATTTTCTTTAACCAGTCTCCAGTTGATGGGCATTTGGGCTGTTTCTAAGTTTTAGCTATTACAAATTGTGCTGCTATGAACATGGGTGCACATATATCACTGTGGTATGATTCTTTTAATTCTTTGGGGATGATCCCCAACAGTGGAATAGCGGGGTCAAATGGGACTTCCAGTCCTAGTTCTTTGAGGTATCTCCATACTGATTTCCACAGTGCTTGCACGAGTCTACACTCCCACCAGCAGTGGAGCAGGGTTCCTCTTTCCCCACAGCCCTGCCAGCATTTGTTATTGGTTGATTTCATGACAGCAGCCATTCTTAGTGGAGTGAAGTGGAATCTCAGCATTGTTTTCATTTGCATCTCTCAAACGACCAGTGATATTGAACATTTTTTCATGTATTTATTTGCTATTTCTACTTCTTTCTCTGAGAAATGTCTGTTCATTTCAGATGCCCATTTTTTGATTGGGTCTTTAAATTTGGGAGGTCTGATCTTTTTAAGTTCTTTATAGATTCGAGATAGTAGACCTTTGTCTGAGGAAGAGCAGGTGAAGATTTTTTCCCACATTGTGGGTTGTCTCTTCACACTGCTGGTGGTTTCTCTTGCTGTGCAGAAGCCTTTTAATAAGAAGAGATCCCATTTGTTGATGGTTTGTGCAAGTTCACAGGCAACTGAGGTTTTGTTCATAAAATATTCTCCTACACCGATGTCTTCAAGGGTTCTACCTAACCTCTGTTCCAACTGGTTCAGAGTTTCTATTTTAATATTTAGATCTTTAATCCATTTTGATTTTAGTTTAGTGCATGGTGAGAGATACAGGTCTAGTTTTAATCTTTGGCAAGCTGAAGCCCAATTTTTCCAGCACCATTTATTAAAGAGGCTATCTTTCCTCCAGTGAGGGTGTTTGGCTCCTTTATTGAGGATGAGATGGCTGAGTGTGTCTGGGGTTGTTTCTGCATCTTCTAATCTGTTCCACTGGTCCTCAAGTCTGTTTCTTTGCCAGTATCATGCTGTTTTTATCACAGTACCTTTGTAGTATAGTTGCAGGTTGCGGATTGTGATAACCCCTGCCATGTCTCTGTTACCTAGAATTGCTTTTGTTATTCTGGGTCTCTCCTTGTTCCAAATGAATTTTTGGACTGTTTTCTCAAGGTCCATGAAGTATGCTGCTGGGATCTCAATTGGAATTGCATTAAATCTATATAGCAGTTTTGAAGTATGGCCATTTTCACTACATTAATCCTTCCTACCCAGGAGCACGGGATCTCTGTCCATTTTCTGATATCATCTTCAATCTCTCTTTTCAGAGTGCCATAGTTTTCAGAGAAGAGGTCTTTGATTTCTTTCGTTAGGTTGATTCCTAGGTATTTCAGTTTTTTGGATGCTATTGTGAAAGGAATTATTTGCCCTATTTCTCCCTCAGTGAGTCTCTCATTCATGTAGAGGAAAACTATTGATTTTTGTGTGTTGACCTTGCATCCAGCTACTTGACTGAATTTGATTATTAAGTCTAGAAGACTTTTGGTGGAGTTCTTGGGGTCTTCTATATAGAGTATCATGTCATCTGCAAATAATGACAATTTGACTTCTTCATTTCCTGTCTTTATTCCTTTTATTTCTTTCTCTTGTCTAATTGCCTTGGCTAATGTTTCCTGAACTATATTGAACAACAGTGGTGATAGTGGACATCCTTGTCTTGTTCCTGATTTGAGTGTGAAGGATTTCAGTTTTTGACCATTTAGTATGATATTGGCTGATGGTTTTTCATAGATGGCTTCTATTAGTTTGAGGTAGAGACCATCTATTCCAATTTTTTGTAGGGTTTTTATCATAAATGCATGTTGGATTTTGTCAAATGCTTTTTCTGCATCTATGGAGAGAATCATATGGTTTTTGTCCTTGGCTCTATTGATATAGTGTATTGCATTGATTGATTTTCATATATTGAACCATCCCTGTATCACTGGGATGAGTCCCACTTGATCAGGGTGTATGATCTTCTTCATGATCTTCTCCATTCTGCTTGCCATTATCTTATTAAGGATTTTTGCATCTATGTTCATTAATGAGATTGGCCTATAGTTCTCTTTTTTAGTTGGGTCTTTCTCTGCTTTGGGGATCAAGGTGATGCTTGCTTCCAGGAATGAATTTGGGAGTATTGCTTCCCTTTCAATTTCATTGAAGAGTTTAAACAGTAGTGGCAGCACTTCCTCTCTAAATGTCTTGTAGAATTCAGCAGTGAAGCCATCAGGGCCTGGGCTTTTCTTAGTTGATAAGTTTTTAATTACATTTTCAATTTCATTGGTTGATATTGGGTTGTTCAGAATTTTTAGGTCTTCTTCGTTCAACTTTGGTAATTCATATGTATCTAGGAATCTGTCCATTTCTTCTGTGTTGTCCATCTTATTGGCGTATAGGTTCTGGAAGTAGGTATTGATGATCCTCTGGATTTCTGCTGGGTCTGTTGTCATTTCACCCATTTCATTCCTAATTGCATGGATTTGGGCCTTTTCTTTCCTTTTTCTGACAAGGTTGGCTAAAGGTTTGTCAATTTTGTTGAATCTTTCCAAGAACCAACTCTTGGCTTCATTGATTTTTTTGTATCGTTCTCTTAGTCTCCATTGCATTGATTTCTCCTCTGATCTTTATAATTTCCTCCCTTGTATGAGCTCTGGGGTTGTCCTGCTCTTCTTTTTCTAGAAGCTTGAGGTTCAGCATCAGGTTGTTTAATTGGGCTCGTTCTGTTTTCCTAATATGCATATTCACTGCTATGAATTTCCCTCGTAAGCCTGCTTTCATTGTGTCCCATAGATTCTGATATGTTGTATTGTCATTGTCATTTAACTGAAGGAACTGTCTGATTTCTTCTTGAATTTCCTCTGTGACCCATTGGTTATTCAGAAGTGTGTTGTTCAATTTCCACATGTTTATGAAATTTTTCGAGTTTCTTTTGCTATGGATCTCCAATTTCATCACACTATGGTCTGATAATATACAGGGGATAACTTCAATTCCTTTGCACTTACTTAAACATGTTCTATGTGTGAGTATGTGGTCTATTTTGGAGAATGACCCATGTGCAGCTGAGAAGAATGTGTATTCTGATTTTGTGGGGTGGAAGACTCTGTAAACATCTGTTAAGTTCATTTGTTCAAGAGTTCGATTGAGTTCTAGTATTTCATTACTTATTTTTAGTCTAGTTGATCTATTTGTGACAGTGGGGTGTTGAGGTCCCCCACAGCAATTGTATTAGTGCACATATGACTTTTCATGTCCGTTAGTATTTGTTTTATATAGTTGGGTGCACTAGTGTTTGGTGCATAGATATTTATGACTGTCATCTCTTCCTCTTGGATTCTTCCCTTTACAAGGATGTAGTGTCCTTCTTCGCCTTTTTAATCAGTGTTGGGTGAAATCTACTTGATCTGCCAAGAGGATAGCTACTCCTGCTTTTTTTTGGGTTCCTGTCACATGGAGTATTGTTTTCCATCCTTTAACTTTCAGTGTATGAGTTTCCTTTTGAATTAAGTGTGTTTCTTGTATGCAGCATATTGTTGGATTTTGCTTCTTGACCCATTCTGCCAGTCTATTTCTTTTGATTGGTGAATTGAGACCATTAACATTGATGGTTATAACTGAAACATATTGACTTGTCATTGCCATGACTTTTTCTTTTTGTTGGGTTCTCCCCCTTTCCATTTAATTTCTTGTCATACCAGATGTGTTCATTCTGCTTTGCTTCCTGGGGTTGTGATCCTCAATGTCTCTTCCTAGGATATTGTGTAAAATGCTTTGGAGTGCTGGTTTGGTATTCATGAAGTTCCTAAGGTGCTCTTTGTCATGAAAGTATCTTATTTCTCCAATTTTGAAAGATAGTTTTGCAGGGTACATCAATCTGGGTTGGAGGCTGTTTTCTTTTAGGGCTTGGAATATGTCACTCCAAGCTCTTCTTGCCTTGATGGTTTGTGCTGAGAAGTCTGCTGTGATTCTGATGGGCTTTCCTTTGTATTTGATTTGTTTCTTTTCTCTGACTGCTTGGAGAACTTTGTTCTTCTGTTGTGTTTCTGGAATCTTAACAATTATATGCATATGTGTAGATTTTTTTTGATCAAGGCTAGTTGGAGTCCTATATGCCTCATGTATCTGTATGTCAAGCTCTCTTCCCGTGCTTGGGAAGTTTTCTGCCATTATTTCTGTGAAGAGATTTTTTTATGTCATCTCCACTGTCTCCTGTTTCTTCATTGAGCCCAATCAGTCTTATGTTATTCTTCTTTGCATCATCTAGTAGCTGCTGGATTGATTTCTCATGTTCCCTTACAATTTTGAAGCAATTTTTCTTTTCCTGGTCAGTAATTGCAATCTTATCTTCTATATCTGAAATTCTGTCCTCACATTGGCTCATTCTGCTGTGTAGACTTTCAATGGAGTTTTTCATCTCCTGGAAATCTATTTGCATCCGTTTTATGGAATCCATTTGTTTCTTATGTTGGGATTCCCTCATGTTCCTCAGCTCCTCTCTAGATTTATTAATCATGTCTTGCACTAGGGGCACAATTTCTTCTGTTATCTGAGAAATTATTTCTGATTTCATTTTTTCCAGATCCCCTTTTGTTGCCAGTTCAGTGGGTCCAGGTGCTTGAGTATCAGAGTGTTCCATCTCATTTCCCTTTGTGGTTGCTGTAGGTGATCTGGAAGTCTGGTTTTGAGACTTATTTACATGTTTTCTCATTTCGACTGGGGTGTGTGGCTGTTAGCACCTGCACAGATTACCTCCTCTGAGCTGAGTGAGGTGGAACAGAGGCCGGGAGCAGTGGTAGTGATGGTGACCCAAAAGCCCTTTCCTGTGAGCTGGGAGCAGCGGGAGGGACGGTGGCCTGGAAGCCCCTTCCTCTGGACCAGGAGCAGTGGGATGGTGGCTCAGAAGCCCCTCCCTCTGGGCTGGGAGCGGTGGCAGAGATGGTGGCCTGGAAGCCCCTTCCTCTGGGCCAGGAGCAGCGGGACAGAAGGTAGCCCAAAAGCCCTTTCCTCTGGGCTGGGAGCAGCGGGAGGGATGGTGACCAGGAAGCCCCTTCCTCTGGACCAGGAGCAGTGGGACGGCGGCTCAGAAGCCCCTATCTCTGGGCCAGTATCAATGAAGTCTTACCCCTCAAAGTTCATGTATAATCTCATCTTTCCATTATCTCATATCTTCTTTGTTGGATAGCCTCTTGATACTCAAATTTTACTTTTCTGGTGTAGAACAAACGTCAAGATGATAAAGTTTGAACAAGCTCATTATCCAGAACTAAAAACAGATCCATGACATGGGGAGTATTCTAGTCAGATTTCTTGATAGGGTCAATTTTCAAAATGTCTTTAAGGCTTTAAGCTCTTGAAGAGCAAAATAATGTGTTACATTTATTTAGTCTCTCATAATGTTATGATTAGAAAAGGATCTTTTGCCAGGGATTTAGCTCACCTGCACAAGGACCCAAGTTCGATCCCTGGTAACATAAATACATACATACATACATACATACATACATACATACATACATAAATCTGCAACCATAAAAAAAAAGAAAGAAAGAAAAGGACCTTTTACAGTTAGTGAGGCAGAGCTATTTACTTATCACATATCCATATGCTCTCCTACATAGCTCCCTCACAGGCAACCACATGACTAGTTTTGGCCACTGGGCTATGAATGGAGGTAATATGTATTGCTTTGAATAGAAAAGCATTTGTGAGCCAACTATATAACCCTTCTTCCCATGGTGACAAGGGATACAACATGTTGAGAAGAACTATAAATGCAAACAGCTTAGCTCTCCTGACTACTAGACCTACTTGTAGACTTCTCTACGAGTGAGAAAATGACTAATTCATTGAGATTTGGGAGATTATTTGTTATTGTTGCTGTTGTTGTTGTTGTTGCTGCTGCTGCTACAGCATGACCTTGTCTGTCCTAAGGTATCTGATGTCCAAGCATCAATTTATTTTAACCTATAATTCTGTTTAATATGGTACCAATTATGTTCTAAGCTCTCAACTGCAATGAAAATTCTCTACCTTATGAAAATAAAAGCAAGATCCACATTCCTGACCCAAACAGGACAGTCAGATATGCAAACAAACTATAATGTTTATATTATAATAAGAAAGGTAAGAGTTTCAAAAGCAGGACAAAGAAGGGAGAAATTCTGAGTAGGTGAAGGAATATCCATGGAAAGTGTTACAGCCAAAGTATGGACTCTGTAAAGTCTTGAAAGATGAATAAAATGACTTCCATTGTGCTCATGAACAGAAGGAACATATGTGCAAAGACATAAGAGAAAAATACTTGTTTCCTCAATTTGAGGGTGCAATGTCACTGCTAAAAGTATTAAAATAGATAAGAAAGTATAATCTAACAACAATTATAAAAATCTGAGCATCCTTTTGCAGAGGCCAATTACAAGATTTCATAAGTATGAAGATATATCATTATATCATACCATACATTTTATAGATTACTACCTCTATTTTTAAAGTATTTAATATAAAAAACTGATGATAGTTACCCATCATCTATATTGTCAATTATCCATTTGGGAAAGCACCTTGACAGTATTTCTCCTAAAGAATGTTGATACAATAAGCTCAAATAAGTATTTAGTTGATTTTTTTTTTCTGGTATGGGGGTTGAACTCAGGACCTTGTGCTTTCGAATGGACAAAATATTTCTATTACAAAATTCAGGAAGTCAACCTTCAAAGTTTTGAAAACTGTTGGGCCCAGCTGGTATTAAATCAGTCAACATATCAAATATTATTGACATATTATTTGTATCATACTTTGGGTAACCTAGATGTAAGATCTCAAGATTGACTCTTTTTTCTGAAAGAGAAAGGGAAAAGAGAGAGAGGGAATGAGGGAAGTTGAAAGGGAAGGACCAGGTAGAAGACAGGGAAGATAGAAAGTAAAAGAAAAAGAGGGGAGGAAAGAAAGCTTTTAGTTATTAAAAGGGATTATATTTCTCTTTTCATAGGAGTCCAGAGTCTCATAAATATTAAAATACTTTAGTTCATACTCTTTAGGCAAGTGGGTAATCACAAAAGTGATTTTCTTATTTACAGTCTTTAAGATTTTTAATCTAGCTAGGTTATCTGTAAAAAAGCAGCACTTTCCTCAAACCAAATTAAAAGCTATAAATCTGTCTCTAATGTAAAATATCTTTGAATATTTAGTCTTATAAGTATCTAATCATTTACTGGAAAAACAATTACATATATATAATTAAAAGTTGACTATAAATGGCACTGCCACTGTGGAAAACCAAATGGCAGTTCCTCAAAAAAATGAATGATGCATTTATTACATGATCCAGCATTCCACTACCAGGTATAACCCTAAAAGACTTGAAAGCAGGAACCCAAACAAATGAATGCACACTTATGTTTATAACAGCATTACTCACAATAGCCAAAAAGTGGAAACAATTTAAATGTGCACTGACAAATACAGAAACAAAATGTGATATATATATCACACACACACATACACACAGTAGAAGATTACACACACACACACACACACACACCATGGAAGATTATTCAGTCTTAAAAGGAAAGAAATTCTGACATGCTACAACATAAATGAACCTTGATGACATGATCCAGACACAAAAGGATAAATATTGTACCATTTACATGAAGTACTTAGAGTAATACATTTTAGAGACAATATAAGATGGTGGTTGCCAGGGGCTGGACGGAGGAAATTAGGAGTTATTGTCAATGGTATAAAATTTCTGTAGGGAAGATGAGAAAGTTCCGAGACAGACGGTAGTAATGGCTGCAACAATGTGAATGCACTTAACAACACTGAACTGTACATTTAAAAATGGTTAAAATGGTAAATTGTATGTATTTACCATAATAAAATTTGATTATAAATATTTTATTGCCATATACAAAATCAATTAGTTGAGCATTTGACAAAAGTCATTCATTACATTAAGGTACCATGGCTTAGACTAACCTGAAAACTCCAGCCCATTTCTTAAGTAGTATTTCATTGTATTGATCTCTTATTTCAAATAAAAGGTCAAAAAGTCGATTCACCGGAAAACCATAACCCTAAAATATATTTAAAAAGTCAACTGTGTAAAAATTATTCATACAAAATGTTAGGCATACTAGATAATCATTTGAAAAGAATCAGTAGATCACACCGTACGTCATTCTAAAAGCATAGGAAAAATTTCCTTTCGATTTTCTACTAGAGTGTATTAAGTAAAAAACAGGTCTAGAAAGAGTTTTATGGCATCAACATAATTTTTCCTTTTCTCCTGTCTCTTTTCAGTCAACATTACCTGCATTAGCCTCAAAAAGTATTTCCTATCTATGATAATAGTTCTATCATCAATCCAGTTTATTAACAAACTTAAAAATCATCTAAACTCCCCCATACACATTTAATCAATTACCAAGTACTTTTCATTTCATCTCCTTTACAAACCTCTTTCAAATATGTCATTCTTCTCCAACATCTACCTATCTTTTTTTCTTCTAGAAATATTCCCAGTATAATTGCTTTATTTCAGATCCTTCACATCTCTTCTCTAGACCACTTTAAGAATTTCCTAAACTGAAATACCAACTACCTGTTTCTTTTAACTGAATAAGTTGCCTAGACTCTCAAAATTCCAAGTGTAAACCTGATTGATCATGTCATTCCCCTGGTTAAAAACATAAAAGGCATATTAAAAGTCTCACAAGACCTGACACAATCTACATCAAACTACCTTAACAATTTCCTCACCACTATTTGCACTTCCTTGCTGACACCCATATATTGCACTTTCTAATACTACCAAGCTGTTCAACCAGTTTCACATTCACTATACCATACGTCTATCTACAGTTCACACATATTCATTTCTCTTCCATAAATGCTTTTCTTCTTATACTTGCTGAACTTATTCTTCAGAATCTAGCTTCCATTTTAATTTCCCCTATAGCCTTCTCCAACTCCTAGAATCAAAATTAGTTACTTTATTTTCTGTGTCCCCAAAGCTCTTTTACATGTTGCTATATTATATTGCCTTATTATACTGCCTTATCAAATACCTTATTTGTTCACAACTAAACTGAATTTCTTAAAGCTAAGGACTTTTATGTCCCTATTGTGTTACTAATTTTATGTCTCTACCAATCTGCAAATCAACTAACTGTTAGCAGGTAATGAATGCTCAAAAGTGTTAGTGAATAAATCAACAAATGTTTACTTTTGATTTGCTCAATAGGCAGTAAGAAAAACTATAAATGTACTAGTTTTAACTTTTACTTTATTGTTCAGTCACCAATGATAAAACAGACATTTAAAAGGTAAAATTTCCAATAAATTCAAAAAAACTATAAATTATATAACAGTCTTTTTTTTTTTTTTTTTTTGGTACCGGGGATCAAATTCAGGACCTTTCGCTTTCGAGGCAGGCGGTGGAATCACTGAGCTAAATCCCCAGCCCATATATAACATTCTTTAGGTTTTTTTTGAAAAGTCACTTCCATTCTTCAATTAATAGGTATAAATTAAAAAGCTAATATTGGTAAATTTAGTGTAAGATCTACCTAATAAGACTGTCAATTTTCAATAAAATGAAAATACTATAGAATTTCTAAATAAGTAGAAAGGACTGGTGTTTTTCTTGATCTTATTTCAAAGCAATGAATTAGAACGGCATCCTTGCAAGGTTTACATAACCATCACTGTAGCTTTTTCAATGCCTGTATTACCTGGGTTCTTTCTACTATATCATGTGTCTTTTTAATTACAAAAATACTTTATTCTAACTGAATGGCCAATATTTAAAAAGACAGTAAAGGGTCAGGGATTTAGCTCAGTGATTCTGCTGCCTGGCCCGCAAGCACAAGGAACCAAGTTCGATCCCCGGTAACAAAAAAAAAAAGACAGTGACATTTCTTGAGCTCTTTCCAAGCTTCATAATTGGGAAGGAGGTGGTATGAATAATCCTGGGTAATAGAGGAATATACAAGTAAACACTTATTGCTACTAGTTTGCTACCCATGAATCCACAATAAAATAAGCACTCTTTAAGTGCTCAAAATAGCCATTAATAGACTATTAACACTCACCTGTAAAGTATCTGCAAAAATTACAATGAGATTCTTCAGCTCTAAAACAAGATCAGGGTCAGTGCAGTAAGACTGAGGGAATATAGGACAGGTAGGTGTGGGGGAGGAAACAAAAAAACAAAAAGACAAGAGTCATTTAGTTAAAAATTAAGCACCTGTTTTTACTTTTAATCTACCAGAATTACAATAAAATTAAAATCTTGATTAGACAGATTAAACTATTGCTCTATTTAATATAAGTTTTCAGGGAGAGATCAAAATATGACATATCAAAATGTAACTATTACATAAAAAAATCTTTCTGAAATATGCACACTTAAAAGAACTGGTCAAAACAATAATGCTTGTATTTCTAAAAGTCTTTAGATTTTAAGGAACTTGTTATTTTAAACTGAAACAATGATTTTCACATAGACCACATATTTTTATTTTACATTATCTGATTATCTTATATAAGAGCCACATATTTACTTTTTCCAATATAAGAATGACAATTTAAGTACTTCTTAATAATTAACTAAAGAAAACTACTAAAGTCAAAGGGATAGTGAAATTTATTGTCCCTTTAACAGCATTTAATACGAATTTAATTTTTAATATTTACATTAAATATTATGACTCCATATTTAATGTCACAAAATGAATGGGAAACATACAAAATTTTATATATTTAGAGCTGATATGAATAGAAACCATGATAAAATGTACTATTTTTGGGCTTGAGTTACACCTCAGTGTTACAGCAGTTGCCTAGCATATATGAGGCCCTGGGGTCAATCTCTAGCACCGAAAATTAAGAATCTTTTTTTGTTTCTTTTTTGTTTTGTTTTGGTACTGGGAATCAAACTCAGGGCCTTACCCTTGCCAGCCAGGCACTGCATTGCTGAGCTATATCCCCAGCCCAAAAAAGGATTTTTAAAATTAATATATTAGAAAAAGCTGTGGATCATTAGACAGTGTATCAAGAATCTAAATTCTTGGTATTTTAAATCTCACCAATTATAAAAATAATATAAACAATTTGTAAAAAGGACACAATTTTAAATATGGGGACATATGCTGAAGTTCTCTTGAGGAAAAGTCTTTACTGACCAATAATTAATTCTAATGATCTTTGTAATACTAACATGTCTATTATTTCCACTAAAGACATTAGGAAAATATTTGATCATTTAACTTTAACCCATAAAAAAGCTTTAAGGGTTCATCATTTCAAATGAATTCTAAATCTGAAAACTAAAAAATGTTAAGAAATTCATAACTATGGTATTACTGCAAATTATAAACAGTGAGGAACAAGTTCTATTGAGTTTTATGGTGGAGTTTATTTTGGAAACAAAGAATTTGGAATGATAATTTTAAAAAAATCTGTCTTCATGGTGCTTTGCAGTGATCTAATGAAGAGGTCAGTTGAGACTAATGAGATCAGCTTAGTTCTTCATTTTCTATAATGCTAGAATAAAAGTGTCTTGGGAAGCTCCAGCCAATTGCAAAACCCAGCTTCATATTACCAGAAAAACAAAAGCCTGACATTATTACTTCCAAACCTGAGCATTACCAAAAAATGCTGAATGATGGAGGTATAGTTTTCCTTTGACATTATGCAACTCAGAAGTTCTTGAAGTAACTGAATTAAAACTTTAGTAACATAAATTATCTGACTTACTGAATGAGCTCTAAGGACAGCGATTATCTTTGAGAGGGCCATGTTCCAAAGTTCATCAGTGTATGCCCTGGTTACCAATCCTTGCGTCACATGTAAAATGTGATCTTCCACCACAAAGAACCTAAAACAGTAATTACCAACATAGCATGTGGTTTTTTAAAAATCCAAATAGAAAATAATTATTTCTGACATTTAGCATAATATGAAACTGATACTTTATTTTCATATTAGATACATACCCCACAATTTGAGTGAAATATCTTCTATAGCCATCAACTGTTTCATGCTTTAAATGAAAAATAAAAATCAAATTTAAACCAATAAATACCAGCAACACAAAAGTTCCAAATCACTAAAAATTCTTCAGCAAATATTTATTGAGAGCCTTCTATAAGCTGCATACATTGTTAGGTGCCACGGATACACTTGTAAATAACAAAAAGTCTTTACCCTAACGGAATGTTCATTTGACAGGAGATAAGACAATAAACAGGTTAAAAAGTAAATGAGATTTCAGAACCCCTTTCTCAGCATTCTAGTTGAAACCACCATCAGCTCTCACTTGGGCTAATATGTCATCTCACCTAGTCACCCCAGCTTCCAAGCTTGCCTTCCCATACTCTATTCTCCATATACAGTAGTTGTCAATATTTTTCAAACAGTAATGAGAACATTATATCTTCTGCCAAAAACCCTTTAGTGCCTTTTCATATGATACACAACAAAAACCAAACTCCTTAAAAACAGTCTACAATTGCCTATTGTTTATAATTTTAACAAAAGGTATAAAGTAAAACACTTAATTGTCTGACTTTCATTCATAATGTAATTTACATAAAATATCTCATAGTTCAATTAAGTTTGAAAGGTATATTTTCATGTTTTATAAATCTGATCAAATTTTCAAATACCTGTGGTTTTATCCATTTTAGGGGGTAAGATTATTAGTACTTTTTAACATAAAAATACTACAATCAGGAAATGCAGTCCAAGTGACTCTAAACATTTGAAATTTTCTAGTACTTGATTTATAACATATTATATGATCCAATTTGTATAACATTCCATGTATGCTTGAAAAGCGTATGTTTTTACAATTGTTCAAGCAAGAGTCTCTATATTTCATTACATCAAGCCTCTTAAGCATTTTCTGTATCCTTACTGACAGTCTACTTGGTTAACAAGACACTGGGACAAAATGTCTCAGTGGGATACTTGTGGATTTCCAATTCTTGAAGTTATGGCAATAACTTGCTTTAAATATTCTGAATTCATAAATTACTCAAAATATTTTGAATTAATGTCATTAAGTGCATATAGGTTTAGAATAGTTTTTTTCTGTAGTATATGAAAGTAGATATTTGGTTTGTTCTTTTAATAGTTACTTTAAAATCACATTATACATCCTTAAATAATCAAACTCTAAAACAGTCAAGTTTTTATTGTTCTTCTAGATAACTAAGACACTGAAGAATGATTCGCTTTCATTAACTTCAATTCACTCCAATGTCTATTACTGTGAATTTTAATTTATGTTCAAATGCATACTATCTTGATAATTTCCTGCAATCAATATAGATTTACTATAGTGATTTCTTTGCTATTGTATGTACCTCCATTATCTTTCAATTTTTTCACTTAGAATGATGCTTTTGAAATACCTACATGTACATACATGTTATTAAGTGCTTTTTATTGCTGAGTAGCATTTCATTATATGAATGCATAATAATTTGTTTATTCATGCTGGTGTACTACAATTTACCTAGTTTTATTTTTGTTTGTTTGTTTTGGTACCGGGGATCAAGCTCGGGTCTTTGCGCTTGCGCAGCAGGCGGTGAAATCACTGAGCTAAATCCCCGGCCCTTAACCAGTTTTAGTACACAGAAATTCATGGTATTTCTAACTTTGTGCAATTATTAATTTAACTACTATAAACATTCACATACAGGCCACTTTGTAAAATAATATTTTTATTTTTCATAAGTAATGGCAGGACTATGGGACTATATAATTCATCATTATGAACTGCCAAAAAGTTTTCCAAAGTGTCAATGTAATTTTCTAACTCATCAGAAGTATAAGAGAGATCTAGTTGTTCCACATCCTCATTAGCACTTGGTACCATCAGTCTTTAAAGGTTAATCATTGTAGTAAATATGTAGTGGTAATTCACTGAAATTTGAATTTTATTTCCTTGATAAAAAAGTACACTGAATATCTTTTCATGTGCTTATTTAACATCTGTATAGCTTTCATAAAATGTTAATTCAAATCATTTTTTGCCCATTTTAAAAGCTAGTTTGTCTTTAATTGCTGAGCTATATGGGTTCTTTATATATTCTGGAAACGAGCTCTTTGTTACACATGAGTTTGACATGTATTTTCTCCAAGCTTTATCTTGCCTTTTAATTTTGACAGCACCTTTTGAAGAGAAGTTGTTAATTTCACTATTCATCTGGTATTTTTCTTTATGGCTTATGCCTAAGAACACAAAGATCTTTGTTTTCTTCTAAAAGTTTTATAATTTTAGCTCTTATATTTAGGTTTATCCTTCACACTAAAATCAGGAACAAGACAAGGATGCTGACTATCACCACTCCTGTTCAATATAGTTTAGGAAACATTAGCCACAGCAATTAGACAAGAGAAAGAAATAAAAGGAATAAAGATAGGAAATGAAGAAGTCAAATTGTCGGAGTGTGGGCTCGGCTACTTGCTCTCATCTCCCTTGGGTCCACTGTCCTCTAGAGACCAAGCACCATGCCTTCAATTAAGTTGCAGAGTTCTGATGGAGAGATATTTGAAGTTGATGTTGAAATTGCCAGTCTATGACAATCAAGACCATGTTGGAAGATTTGGGAATGGATGATGAAGGAGATGATGACCCAGTTCCTCTACCAAATGTTAATGCAGCAATATTAAAAGGGGTGATTTTGTGGTGCACCCACAAGGATGACCCTCCTCCTCCTAAGGGTGACAAGAACAAAGAAAAGTGAACAGATGATATCCCTGATGGGACCAAGAATTCCTGAAAGTTGACCAAGGAACTCTTTTTGAACTTATTCTGGCAGCATACTACCTAGACATCAAAGGCTTGCTTGATGTTACATGCAAGACTGTTGACAATATGATCAAGGGGAAAACTCCTGAGGAGATTCGTTTAAGACCTTCAATATCAAAAATGACTTTACTGAAGAGGAGGAAGCCCAGGTACACAAGGAGAACCAGTGGTGTGAAGAGAAGTGAAATGTTGTGCCTGACACTGTAACACTATAAGGATTGTTCCAAATACTAGTTGCACTGCTTTGTTTATAATTGTTAATATTAGACAAACAGTAGACAAATGCGGCAGCAAATCAGTTGTACTAGCATAATATTGTTCTCATTGCATGTGTAGCTTCACTACAGATTCCAAACCAATGACTGAATTTCTTCTAGTCTGAGCAAATATTCTGAATAAAATGGAACTGTGGGTTCTCTGTAGAAAGTTGACATTTTGAGCTTTCCCTCTTTTTTGTAAAGTGATTTCTTCCTAGTTTATTGTTCATCTGATGTTAGTGAGCTTTTAAAAGTTGACACTGTAAATAAAACAACTTGCAAAAAGTTTTCTGAAATAGAATTAACAAAATATTATCTTTATTCCAAAGTTGGAAACTGGAAAAAGGCACTTGAAATAACTGTTCCAAGTGGGGTTATTTAGGATATCTTCCAGTCTCCAGAGTCAAGCAGAATCACTGGTATAGATAGACCTGTATGTAGCAGAGCTCCCTTAGTTGGACCTGAGGTCTTATTTTATTTGTTTTTAAATTTTTAATCTTCACAGACTTGAGTACGTTGCCTAGAGACTCAGTAACTACCAAGTTTGTGGTTTGGGAGAGAAATGTAACTAAACAGTTTGTTAGCTTTTCAACTAAAGACAACACTTACTTCAAAAAAAAAAAAGTCAAATTGTCATTATTTTGCAGATGACACGATACTCTACCAAAAGACCCCAAGAACTCCACCAAAAGTCTTCTAGACTTACTAACCAAATTCAGTAAAGTAGCTGGATACAAGGTCAACACACAAAAATCAATAGCTTTCCTGTACACCAATGACAGACTCACTGAGACAGAAATAGGGCAAACAATTCCTTTCACAATAGCATCCAAAAAACTGAAATATCTAGGAATCAACCTAACAAAAGAAATCAAAGACCTCTTCTCTGAAAACTATAGCACTTTGAAAAGAGAGATAGAAGGGAATATCAGAAAATGGAAAGACATCCCTTGATCCTGGGTAGGAAGGATCACCATAGTGAAAATGGCTATACTTCCAAAATTGCTATATAGATTCAATGCAATCCCAATTGAAATGCCAGCAGCATACTTCACAGGCCTCGAGAAAACAATCCAAAAATTCATTTGGAACAAGAGACCTAGAATAGCAAAAGCAATTCTATGTAACAGAGACATGGCAGGGGGTATCACAACCCCCAATTTGAAACTATACTACAAAGCTACTGTGATAAAAACAGCATTGTACTGGCAAATAAAAAGACCTGAAGACCAGTGGAACAGATTAGAAGATGCAGAAACAACTGTAGACACACTTAGCCACCTCATCTTTGACAAAGGAGCCAAACACCCTCACTGGAGGAAGGATAGTCTCTTTAATAAACAGTGCTGAAGAAACTGGGTTGCAACTTGCCAAAGACTAAAACTAGACCTATATCTCTCACCATCCACTAATCTAAAATCGAAATGGATTAAAGATCTAAATATAAAAACAGAAACGCTGGAACAAAAGTTAGGTAGAACTCTTGAAGACACTGGGGTAGGAAAAGACTTTATGAACAAAACCTCAGTTGCCTGTGAACTAGCACAAACAATCAACAAGTGGGATCTCTTTTTACTAAAAAGCTTCTGCACGGCAAGAGAAACCACCAGCAGTGTGAAGAGACAACCCACAATGTAGGAAAAAATTTTCACCAGCAGTCCCTCAGACAAAGGTCTACTATCTCGAATCTATATAAGAACTTTAAAAAAATCAGACCTTCCAAATTTAAAGACCCAATCCAAAAATGGGCATCTGAAATGAACAGACATTTCTCACACAAAGAAGTAGACATGGCAAATAAACATATGAAAAAATGTTCAATATCACTGGTCATTCAAGAGATGCAAATGAAAACGCTGAGATTCCACCTCACTCCAGAAAGAATGGCTGCTATCATGAAATCAACCAACAACAAATGCTGGCAGGGCTGAGGGGAAAGAGGAACACTACTCCACTGCTGGTGGGAGTGCAGACTGGTGCAACCATTGTGGAAATCAATATGGAGATACCTCAAAGAACTAGGACTGGAAGTCCCATTTGACCCAGCTATTCTCCTGCTGGTTATCTTCCCCAAAGAATTAAAAGAATCATACCACAATGATATATGTGCACTCATGTTCATAGCAGCACAGTTTGTAATAGCTAAAACTTGGAAACAACCCAAATGCCATCAACTGGAGACTGGATCAAGAAAATGTGATTTTTTAATAAAATGGAGTACTACTCAGCCATCAAAAATGAGAAATTAGAGACATTTATTGCTAAATGGATGCACATTGAGACAATACTCTTAAGTGAAATAAACAGGACACACATGTGTAAATACTGAATAGTTTCTCTAGTGTGAGAAACTGAAAATGTAAATAAGGACTAAAAGTTATAGGAGATAATGTGAAATAGGAAGAAAAGGGGCAAAGGGGAAGCGGAAGTGGGAGAGGTAGGGGAAAGGAAAGAAGGGAATGGAATTAATATGAGAAAATGGAAACAAAGTCTTTGTAAATAGGGAGGGATGGAGGGGTTGAAGGGAGGGCAGAGGAAGTGGGAAAAAATAAGAACCAAGAGAGTATGTAAAGGTGCATATCTCCAATGATGAATATCATTATATTATACACCTAAAATATACCAATAAAAGCATATACAAAAAAGTTTTATAATTTTAGCTCTTATATTTAGTTTTATGATCTATTTCTTGAATTGCTGAATGAAGTAATACTTCTTTTTTTTGCATATAGACCATCTCATATCTTATTGTCATAGCACAGACTTTGTATGATTTCAAGTCTTTTATATTGTTGATACGTTTATGGCTTGGAATATGATCTGTCTCAGTGAATCTGCATGTACACCTGTATAGCATGTGCATTCTGCTGTTTTTGGTAGAGTATTTAATAAATGTCAATTAGATCAAAATAGTTGATAAACATTTTTCATGTCTTGGGTTTTCTCTTTATTGTTGGTGTTCTGCAATTTCTTTATATTGTTTCTGAGAGTGTTTCTTTTTATCTAAGTCATTTGGAGGATTCCTCAGGCTTGATTCTGGATTTCTATTTCTCATCTGTTTTAGAAAACTGTCAGCCATACATCATGAAATATTCTTCTGTCTCATGTACTCTGCCCTCTTTCTGAAATTCCAATTAGATATACATTAGATCTCTTTGTATTTCCTATGTCTCTTTCCTGTTGTTTTTTCTTTCATCTCTCAGTGATGCTGTCTAGATAATCTCTTCAGATCAACAAAGAAATCATCAACTGTTAAACCCATTCATAATACTTTAACTTCAGTTAATGTATCTTCACTTTCTGGATATCCAACTTCATTTTTCTTCACATTTGTTTGGTGATTCTTTATAGTTTGTTTCTCATAATAACAAGATTGCCTTTCACTTTATTAATTGTATTAGCATTATTTTATACTCTATGGCTAATAGTTCAAATATCAAGTCTTGTAGGATCCAGTTATGATATCAATAATGATTTTCACTAGTTTGGTAATTACTTTTTACTGTGAATTGCTAATTTTCCTTGCAATTTTAAGATTATTCTCTAACTCTGGGATAAAAGTGTAGAGATCAGGCCAGGGATTTAGCTTAGTGGTTCTGCCACCTGCCCCACAAGCACAAGGACCTGAGTTCAATCCCTGGTACCAAAAAACCCCCCAAAATTGTAGAGATCAACATTTGTTTCTTCCAGGCACTTGACAGCAATTATCAGCCTGGACCCACTTCAAACTAAATTTTCAGCAAGATTTTATTTTCTATATTCAAGTAGAATGAACTTAGGTTGCAAACACATTGACAAACTGCTTGTTATGAATCCTTAGAGAGGCTTCTTTTTCTGTTCATTCAGCACCAAGATAGGAGAGAAGTAATTTTCTTTACAGTATTTGCAAGAGAATAGAAAGATTTTAGATGGTTTTATCTCTAGGTCATCTTAAATATGGGCCTTTAAATCTTTTGGAGCCTCAGCTTTAAAAGGGAGACAATCTTATTGGACATCAATTTTGAATAGGCTCTTAGCTTAGCCACTGGCAGTACAGGTCCTCAAAATTCATGCTTTACCATTCAGTAGATGCTCCTAGGATAGAAGCTACATTAAACCTACCTGGATTTCTGCCCTCATTTGAGTGTACATGTTTTGCTTACCTGTCTCATAGTCAGATGATTAAGGTTAAAATTATACATACTTTATATTCACTCTTATTCATGTGCAATCTCTGAGTTTTCACCAACATATCTAGTCACACAACCATCACCACAATTAACATAAAATAGTTCTCTATTCATCTGGTGTTTGGCCTATTTATACTTTTCTGCTAGATCTTCAGTACATTTTAAAAGAATTTTTAAAGATCTGTCCAGCATCTTTATTTTTTTTTAGTTGGACAACTATAATTGAAGTACATAGTTTACCATGCTGTCAGGAACTAATTGTAACTCCCTGACATTTTATATATTTACTCATCCTTTTTTAAATTCAGTGTCTATCTTCCCTAATAGAATGTACATTTATGAGAGAAGGGACTAATCAGTTTTGCTCACTGCTGTACCCTTGGCATCTAAACCCATTTTTAGAAATGGTAGGTATTCAATAAATATCTGTAGCTGAATTAACAAGGATACAGGCTCTGAAGAAATTAAAGTAAGATAAGTGGATAAAAAGTAACAACATAACTCAAATTTTTCACATATTTACCATACTTGACTGGGGCTGCAATACCAGTCTCGCTTGTTTCTTTCTTTGTTTTCGGTAATAATTTTCAAACGTTTCTTCATCACCCTAAAATAAAATCAACAGAGTAATGAAAAATGCGCGCGCGTGCACACACACACACACACACACACACACACACACATAGATAATGTACACACTGCTAAAACAGGTATTTACTTATTCCTAAGAGTCATTTTAAATTTTCTTACTGGAATATAAATGCTGAATGGCATTTCATAATTGAACATCAAGAAAACATTATTGGCATTATAGTTCAAAGATAGCAACTTGAAGGCTGGGCCTGGTGCCTGTAATCCTAGCACTAGGGAGGCTGAGGCAGGAATACACCATGAGTTTGAGGCCAGCCTGGGTTACACAGTGAGTTCAAAGCCAGCTTGAACTACATAGCAAGACCCTGTCTCAAAACAACAACAACAGTAACTTCATCAGTATCATAACCATTAAGAAGAATAAAGATAAATTCAAGTAATTTGACATTTACCCAAGTTATCACTTAAGATTTATAGATTTTTGACTAACCAAACAAAAATGTGGCTGTCAGTGAGGGAAAACAAAAGAAATTAGCTGTCAAAACTAAACTTCTGAACATGTTACACCATGCCCTTCATGATCTGATATCTTATTTCATCTCTGGCCTCATCTCTCAGTATATCCAATATACCATAATTCTCAGTATATCCAATATACCATAACTCTCAGTATATCCAATAAACTATTCTACTTTCACTTCCAGGCTTTTGTACAAGCTACTCCTGAAATATATTTCCCAGTTTGCTTTCTCTATAGGAGTTTTACTCATCCTTCAAAACTTGCCATAGATGTTACTTTCTTCAGAAAGCTCTAATTTCTAAAGGCTTACTTTGTTATCCCATAGCAACCTGTACTTCCCTGTCATAGCACTTACACTCTGTTGCATTCCTGATTACTAATCTATCTCTTTGTGAACCACTAGAGCTTTCTATGATAATGGAATTTTTTTATGTCTACACTGTCAAATACGGTAACCACTAGTTATATGCGGCAACTGAGTATTTGAAATGATGCTTACAGGACTGAGACACTGAATTGCTTAATTTTAATTAATTTAATTTTAAGTAGCCAAATATAGCTAGAAGATCCCATACAACAACTTGCCTCTAGATGGTCCATGTCCATCTAGGTCACTAATATAACCTCATAATTAGCAGAATGCTTAAACAGTATTTGTTGAATGAATGACTTAGCAAATAAATTAATAACTATATCCATCCTATTTAAAGAAGCTGCTGCTCAGATTCAAAAGGAAAAGTTAGGACTGTGTTCCCCTATGCATTCAGGGCTCCAAAGAGAAGCCAAAAGTAAAAAAATTAAAAATAGGGGAAAAAAATCAAAATCATACCTTCCATGAAAAAAATTCCAATTTTATTTTCTTTATATTTAAGTAGCTACCAAAAAACATGACTTTCCTTAATGCTGTTTAAATAGGAAGAAAAGGGGCAAAGGGGAAGGGGAAGTGGGAGGGGTAGGGGAAAAGAAAGAAGGGATAGGAATTAATATGAGAAAATGAAAAAATGGAAACAAAATCTTTGTAAATAGGGATGGATGGAGGGGTTGAAGGGAGGGCAAGGGAAGGGGGAAAAATAAGAACCAAGAGAGATCATGTAAAGGTGCAAATTTCCAATGATGAATGTCATTGTATTGTATACCTAAAACAGACCAAGGAAATAAAATTTAAAAAAAATAAAAAATAAACTCATACTACAGAAAATATTTTTACATAAGCACCTTTAGAAAAGTTTTATATAAGGATCCTCTAGGAAAGTGTGTGTGTGTGTGCATGTGTGTGTGTTGTATTCAACTAAAAGAATTTCAAGATAACTATGGTCCTTCTCATACAATATTAATATAGTAACTAAATTCTTTCACCATGAGTGTATGTAAAAACAAAGGATCTAATATCAAATAAAAACATTGGAATTTTAAAATAAAATTGTTATAATCTTATCTAAACATATCCAAACCATCATTCACTTTTAAAATATATGAATATAATCTCTTATCATTTAGAAATTTTATTTCTATTCCTTTTTCTTTTTGAACTCATACTTTCAAAGCACTGCCCTTACAGAATTTTTTCTAATTTAATGTATGTATTAGCTTTTCTGTCACTGAGGCAAAATACGCAATACCTGCAACTTAAAGGAAGAGAAGATTATTATAGCTCACAGCTTCAATGGGTTCAGTTCATGATATGCTAGCTCCAAGGAAGAAATAGCATGGTGGGCCGGGGATTTAGCTCAGGGGTTTCGCCACCTGCTGCACAAGCACAAGGACCTGAGTTTAATCCCCGGTACCAAAAAACAAACAAACAAACAAACAAAAAACAAACAAATATCATGGTAAAAGGGCATGGAGAATGAAAACTGCTCATAGCCTAGTGGCCAGGAAGCAAAGAGAGAAGGGAGCCAAGACAAGAATATACCCTTTCAGATCATGCCCCCAGCAGCCAGCCTCTTCTGACCAGGCCTCACCTTTGAATACCAAAGTTAGCTGTAAGCTCATCACTGGATTAATCTGTTGATGAGTATAGTGCCCCCATAATACAATCACCTTCCAAAACTCCACCTCTGAACATGAGACTTTTGAGGGAAATTTTAGATCTGAACCATAACAATATTTTTCAAATGTTTTATTTTCTTTTCTTTCTTTTTTTTTTTTTTTTTTTGGTACCAGAGATCGAACTCAGGTCCTTGCACTTGTGCAGCAGGCGGCAAAACCACTGAGCTAAATCCCCGGCCCATTTTCTAATGTAGTGTTTTTATGTTGATTTTATTTCTGATAGCATAAGGCTTTAGGTATTAAAGTGTTCTCTTCTACATTAAATTATTATAATTAGTACTTACCTGAACCAAACAACACAAGTATTTAGTACATTTTGATAATAAGTAAATCAAAAAGTAAACATACTGAAAATGAGCATCTTTTTTTATGTTATTTCCTGAAAATGAATATCTTACTAAGGCTAGCCCTTCCAATACTTCATTCATAATTTATTTTTTCATTTAAAAACTTGAGGGCTGGGGATTTAGCTCAGTGGTTTCACCGCCTGCTGCACAAGCGCAAGGACCCGAGTTCGATCCCTGGCACCAAAAAAAAATTAAAAAATAAATAAAATTCAGCTTCACAACCCTGCATCACTTTGGCTAAAGGTATTTTTCTTTACATCAAATGACAAATCCTTAGGAAGAATATTAAGATTGGCCAAAATCATTGTTTACATGTAAACATAAAGGGCACAGTTTTAGCATTTAAATTTTTCTGTGTTCTCTTTGCTATACTCTCAGAGGAGTCCACATATTTGGTTTTTACTTGTTTTTGTTTTGTTTTGATAGTGCTGAGATTAAACAAAGGATTGTATGCATGATAGGCAAGTGTTCGACCAATATCCCTACCCCAGAACTCCCTTTTAAAAGCAATATATTTGTTGTCCAAACTTGGGGATAAAACAAATCAGATCACTAAAAAGAAAATATCCCATTACTCAAAACTGTCATTATTCCTCAAAATTTATGTGCACTAAGAGCATCCTACCACCGGACAAATTACACTATTTCTAACATGATTTACCCTTAACTAATCTGTGTAAGAAGATTAAAAAGGAACTCATAAACATACAGTTCTTTGATTAATTGTTAAAGAATACCTCTTTCTTTGGGACTCTGGAAGGTTTTTGCACATCAAGATAACAAAGCAAGGAGACACCGAATCACCCCGCTGCAGACAGGCAGCCATCTGGTTCCACACTACAAAGAGGCAGAGGACACTAGACCACCAGACCAAGGTACTGAGTCCCACTGTTCCCGGCCCAGAGGTAGGGGCTTCTGAGTCATCGTTCCACTGCTCCTGGTCAGGAGGAAGGGGCTTCCCGGTCACCATCCCTCCGCTCCTCCCAGCCCAGAGGAAAGGGCTTTTGGGCCACCTTCTGTCACGCTGCTCCTGGCCCAGAGGAAGGGGCTTCCAGGCCACCATCCCTCCCACCACTCCCAGCCCAGAAGGAGGGGCTTCTGAGCCACCATCCCACTGCTCCTGGTCCAGAGGAAGGGGCTTCCTGGCCACCATCCCTCCCGCTGCTCCCAGCCCACAGGAAAGGGCTTTTGGGTCACCAACCCTAATGCTGCTCCCGGCCTCTGTCCCACCTCACCCAGTTCAGAGGAGGTAATCCGCGCAGGCCCTAACAGCCCCCCACCCCAGTCGAAATAAGAAATCACGTAAATAAGTCTCAAAACCAGACTTCCAGATCACCTACAGCAACCACAAAGGGAAATGAGATGGAACACTCTGATACTCAACCACCTGGATGCACTGAACTGGCAACAAAAGAGGATCTGGAAAAAATGAAATCAGAAATAATTTCTCAGATAACAGGAGAAATTGTGCCCCTAGTGCAAGACATGATTAATAAATCTAGAGAGGAGCTCAGGAACATGAGGGAATCCCAACATAAGAAACAAATGGATTCCATAAAACGGATGCAAATAGATTTCCAGGACATGAAAAACTCCATTGAAAGTCTACACAGCAGAATGAGCCAATGTGAGGACAGAATTTCAGATATAGAAGATAAGAATGCAATTAGTGATCAGGAAAAGAAAAATTGCTTCAAAATTATAGAGAAACATGAGAAATCAATCCAGCAGCTGCTAGATGATGCAAAGAAGAATAACATAAGACTGATTGGGCTCAATGAAGAAACAGGAGACAGTGGAGATGACTTAAAAATTCTCTTCACAGAAATAATGGCAGAAAACTTCCCAAGCAGGGGAAAAGAGCTTGACATACAGATAAGTGAGGCATATAGGACTCCAAATAGCCTTGATCAAAAAAATCTACACATATGCATATAATTGTTAAGATTCCAGAAACACAACAGAAGAACAAAGTTCTCCAAGCAGTCAGAGAAAAGAAACAAATCACATACAAAGGAAAGCCCATCAGAATCACAGCAGACTTCTCAACACAAACCATCAAGGCAAGAAGAGCTTGGAGTGACATATTCCAAGCCCTAAAGAAAACAGCCTCCAACCCAGATTGATGTACCCTGCAAAACTATCTTTCAAAATGGATGGAGAAATAAGATACTTTCATGACAAAGAGCACCTTAGGAACTTCGTAAATACCAAACCAGCACTCCAAAGAATTTTACACAATATCCTAGGAAGAGACATTGAGGATCACAACCCCAGGAAGCAAAGCAGAATGAACACATCTGGTATGACAAGAAATTAAATGGAAAGGGGGAGAACCCAACAAAAAGAAAAAGTCATGGCAATGACAAGTCAATACGTTTCACTTATAACCATCAATGTTAATGGTCTCAATTCACCAATCAACAGAAACAGACTGGCAGAATGGGTCAAGAAGCCAAATCCAACAATATGTTGCATACAAGAAACACACTTAATTCAAAAGGAAACTCATACACTGAAAGTTAAAGAGTGGAAAACAATACTCCATGTGACAGGAACCCGAAAAAAAGCAGGAGTAGCTATCCTCTTGGCAGATCAAGTAGATTTCACCCAACACTGATTAAAAAGGCGAAGAAGGACACTACATCCTTGTAAAGGGAAGAATCCAAGAGGAAGAGATGACAATCATAAATATCTATGCACCATACACTAGTGCACCCAACTATATAAAACAAATACTAACGGGCATGAAAAGTCATATATGCACTAATACAATTGTAGTGGGGGACCTCAACACCCCACTGTCACAAATACATAGATCAACTAGACTAAAAATAAGTAATGAAATACTAGAACTCAATCGAACTCTTGAACAAATGAACTTAACAGATGTTTACAGAGTCTTCCACCCCACAAAATCAGAATACACATTCTTCTCAGCTGCACATGGGTCATTCTCCTAAACAGACCACATACTCACACATAGAACATGTTTAAGTAAGTGCAAAGGAATTGAAGTTATCCCCTGTATATTATCAGACCATAGTGTGATGAAATTGGAGATCCATAGCAAAAGAAACTCGAAAAATTTCATAAACATGTGGAAATTGAACAACACACTTCTGAATAACCAATGGGTCACAGAGGAAATTCAAGAAGAAATCAGACAGTTCCTTCAATTAAATGACAATGACAATACAACATATCGGAATCTATGGGACACAATGAAAGCAGGCTTACGAGGGAAATTCATAGCAGTGAATATGCATATTAGGAAAACAGAATGAGCCCAATTAAACAACCTGCTGCTGAACCTCAAGCTTCTAGAAAAAGAAGAGCAGGACAACCCCAGAGCTCATACAAGGGAGGAAATTATAAAGATCAGAGGAGAAATCAATGCAATGGAGACTAAGAGAACGATACAAAAAAATCAATGAAGCCAAGAGTTGGTTCTTGGAAAGATTCAACAAAATTGACAAACCTTTAGCCAACCTTGTCAGAAAAAGGAAAGAAAAGGCCCAAATCCATGCAATTAGGAATGAAAAGGGTGAAATGACAACAGACCCAGCAGAAATCCAGAGGATCATCAATACCTACTTCCAGAACCTATACGCCAATAAGATGGACAACACAGAAGAAATGGACAGATTCCTACACACATATAAATTACCAAAGTTGAACAAAGAAGACCTAAAAATTCTGAACAACCCAATATCAACCAATGAAATTGAAAATTAATTAAAAACTTATCAACTAAGAAAAGCCCGGGCCTTGATGGCTTCATTGCTGAATTCTACAAGACATTTAGAGAGGAACTGCTGACACTACTCTTTAAACTCTTCAATGAAATTGAAAGGGAAGCAATACTCCTAAATTCATTCCTGGAAGCAAGCATCACCTTGATCCCCAAAGCAGAGAAAGACCCAACTGAAAAAGAGAGCTATAGGCAAATCTCACTAATGAACATAGATGCAAAAGTCCTCAATAAGATACTGGCAAACAGAATGCAGAAGATCATGAAGAAGATCATACACCCTGATCAAGTGGGATTCATCCCAGGGATGCAGGGATGGTTCAATATATGAAAATCAATCAATGTAATACACTATATCAATAGAGCCAAGGACAAAAACCATATGATTCTCTCCATAGATGCAGAAAAAGCATTTGACAAAATCCAACATGCACTTAGGATAAAAACCCTACAAAACATTGGAATAGATGGTCTCTACCTCAAACTGATAGAAGCCATCTATGAAAAACCATCAGTCAATATCATACTAAATGGTCAAAAACTGAAATCCTTCACACTCAAATCAGGAACAAGACAAGGATGTCCACTATCACCACTGTTGTTCAATATAGTTCTGGAAACATTAGCCAAGGCAATTAGACAAGAGAAAGAAATAAAAGGAATAAAGATAGGTAATGAAGAAGTCAAATTGTCACTATTTGCAGATGACATGATACTCTATATAGAAGACCCCAAGAACTTCACCAAAAGTCTTCTAGACTTCATAAACAAATTCAGTCAAGTAGCTAGTTACAAGGTCAACACACAAAAATCAACAGCTTTCCTCTACACAAATGACAGACTCAGTGAGAGAGAAAAATAATTCCTTTCACAATAGCATCCAAAAAACTGAAATACCTAGGAATCATCCTAACAAAAGAAATCAAAGACCTCTTCTCTGAAAACTATGGCACTCTGAAAAGAGAGATTGAAGATGATATCAGAAAATGGACAGACATCCCCTGCTCCTGGGTAGGAAGGATTAATATAGTGAAAATGGCCATACTTCCAAAACTGCTATATAGATTTAATGCAATTCCAATTGAGATCCCAGCAGCATACTTCATAGACCTTGAGAAAACAGTCCAAAAATTCATTTGGAACAAGAAGAGACCCAGAATAACAAAAGCAATTCTAGGTAACAGAGACATGGCAGGGGGTATCACAATCCCCAACTTGAAACTATACTACAAAGCTACTGTGATAAAAACAGCATGATACTGGCAAAGAAACAGACTTGAGGACCAGTGGAACAGACGAGAAGATGCAGAAACAATGCCCGACACACTCAGCCATTTTATCTTCGACAAAGGAGCCAAACACCCTCACTGGAGGAACGATAGCCTCTTTAATAAATGGTGCTGGAAAAATTGGGCTTCAACTTGCCAAAGATTAAAACTAGACCTGTATCTCTCACCATGCACTAAACTAAAATCAAAATGGATTAAAGATCTAAATATTAAAATAGAAACTCTGAACCAGTTGGAACAGAGGTTAGGTAGAACTCTTGAAGACATAGGTGTAGGAAAAGATTTTATGAACAAAATCTCAGTTGCCTGTGAACTAGCACAAACAATCAACAAATGGGATCTCTTCTTATTAAAAGGCTTCTGCACAGCAAGAGAAGCCACCAGCAGTGTGAAGAGACAACCCACAATGTGGGAAAAAATCTTCACCTGCTCTTCCTCAGACAAAGGTCTACTATCTCAAATCTATAAAGAACTTAAAAAGATCAGACCTCCCAAATTTAAAGACCCAATCAAAAAATAGGCATCTGAAATGAAGAGACATTTCTCACACAAAGAGGTAGAAATAGCAAATAAATACATGAAAAAATGTTCAACATCACTGGTCATTTGAGAGATGCAAATGAAAACAACGCTGAGATTCCACTTCACTCCAGAAAGAATGGCTGCTATCATGAAATCAACCAATAACAAATGCTGGCGGGGCTGTGGGGAAAGAGGAACCCTACTCCACTGCTGGTGGGAGTGTAGACTGGTGCAAGCACTGTGGAAATCAGTATGGAGATACCTCAAAGAACTAGGACTGGAAGTCCAATTTGAGCCTCCTATTCCACTGCTGGGGATCATCCCCAAAGAATTAAAAGAATCATACCACAGTGATATATGTGTGCCCATGTTCATAGCAGCACAGTTTGTGATAGCTAAAACTTGGAAACAGCCCAAATGCCCATCAACTGGAGACTGGATAAAGAAAATGTGGGGTTTTTTTATAAAATGGAGTACTACTCAGCCATAAAAAATGAGAAATAAGAGACATTTATAGCTAAGTGGATGCACATTGAGGCAATACTATTAAGTGAAATAAATAGGACACACATGTATAAATCCTGAATAGTTTCTCTGGTGTGAGAAACTGAAAGTGTAAATAAGGGCTAAATGTATAATAGGTAATGTGAAATAGGAAGAAAAGGGGCAAAGGGGAAGGAAGTAGGAGGGCTAGGGGAAAGGATAGAAGGGAATGGGATTAATATGAGAAAATGGAAAAATAGGAACAAAATCTTTGTAAACAGGGAGGACTGGAGGGGTTGAAGGGCGGGCTGGGCAAGGGTGAAAAATAAGAAGCAAGAGAGACTATGTAAAGGTGCAAATTTCTAATGATGAATGGCATTATATTGTATACCTAAAATGTACCAATGATTAGAATGAATAATTGATAATGTAAAATAGGAAGAAAAGGTCCAAAGGGGTAGGGGTAGTGGGAGGGGCAGTGGAAAGGAAAGAAGGGAAAGGAAAAATGCTGAGAAATGGAAAAAATGGAAATAAAGTCTTTGTAAATAGGGAAGCATGGAGGGCGTGAAGGGAGGGCTAGGAATGGGGAAAAAATAAGAACCAAGATGCATTATGTAAAGGTACAATTCCCAATGAGAAATGTAATTGTGTTGTATACCTACAATGTACCAATAAAAGAATTGTTTTAAAAAAAAGATAACACAGCAAGGTAGCACCAAGCATCAGTGAAGGATATGACATTCCCCCACCCTGGGTGCTAGGAGTTGACTGAAGGTCCTCAAGCATGCTAGGCAAATGCTCTATCATGGAGCCACATCTCAAGCCCCACACTTTCTTTGATAAAGTAAGTGTAGCAGCCTCCAAGGCGATCTCCAAAGAATATCTCATGGTATTCATATCCTACGTGGGTGCCTTCCACATTATACCAGAGTTGGTCTGAATAACCAATAAAATAAAGAAGTAATAGTATGTTCCTTCTGAGACTGTATTACAAAAGATATTATGGTTTCTATCTTGATTTTCCCCTTGGATCACTTTCTCGGGGGGAAGACAGCTGCCACGACATGAGGACTCACAGGTAGCCTTATAAAGAGCCCATGTAGGCTGGGGATATCACAATCCCCAACTTGAAACTATACTACAAAGCTACTGTGATATAAACAGCATGGTACTGGCAAAGAAACAGACCCCAGGATCAGTGGGATAGATTAGAAGATGTAGAAACAACTCCAGACATACTCAGCCACCTCATCTTTGACAAAGAAGCCAACCACCCTCATTGGAGGAAAGATAGCCTATTTAATAAATGGTGTTGGAAAAACTGGATTTCAACCTGCCGAAGATTAAAACTAGACCCATACCTATCACCGTGCACTAAACTAAGATCGAAGTGGATTAAAGATCTAAATATTCAGACAGAAACACTAAACTTGCTGGAAGATAAGTTAGGTAGAACTCTTGAAGACAGTGGCATAGGAAAAGACTTTGTGAACAAATCCTCAGTAGCATGGGAGCTAGCACAAAGAATCAACAACTGGGATCTCATCTTATTAAAAAGCTTCTGCACTGCAAGAGAAACCACCAACAGAGCTAAGAGACAACCTACAATGTGGGAAGAAATTTTTAGCAGCTGTATCTCAGACAAAGGTCTACTATTGAGAATACATAAAGAATTGAAAAAAATCAGATCCCCCAAATTCAAAGACCCAATTCAAAAATGGGCATCTGAAATGAACAGACATTTCTCAGAAAAAGAAGTAAAAGCAGCAAATAAATATAGGAAAAAATGTTCAACATCACTGGTCATTCAAGAGATGCAGATGAAAACAACACTGAGATTCCACCTCACCCCAGAAAGAATGGCTGCTATCAAGAAATCAACCAATAACAAATGCTAGTGGGGGTGTGGAGAGAAAGGAACCCTTCTCCATTGTTGGTGGGAGTGCAGACTGGTGCAACCACTGTGGAAATCAGTATGGAGATACCTCAAAAAACTAGGACTAGAGGTCCCATTTGACCCAGCTATTCCCCTGCTGGGTATCTTCCCCAAAGAATTAAAAGAATCATACCACAGCGATATATGTGCACCCATGTTTATAGTGGCACAGTTTGTAATAGCTAAAGCTTGGAAACAGCCCAAGTGCTCATCAACTGGAAACTGGATAAAGAAGATGTGGGTTTTTAATAAAATGGAGTACTACTCAGCCATAAAGAATGAGAAACTAGAGACATTTATTGCTAAATGGATGCATACTGAGGCCATACTCTTAAGTGAAACAAATAGGGCACACATGTGTAAATACCGAATAGTTTCTCTAGTGTGAGAAACTGAAAGTGTAAATAAGGATTAAAATGATTAAAATGAATAACTGATAATTTGAAATAGGAAAAGGTCCAAAGGTGTAGGGGTAGTGGGAGGGGAAAAGGAAAGGGAAGAAGGGAAAGGAAAAATTATGAGAAAAGAAAAAAAAATGGAAACAAAATCTATGTAAATAGGGAAGGGTGGAGGGGGTGAAAGGTGCACAGGTAATGGGGGAAAAATAAGAACTAAGGTACATCATGTACAGGTACAAGCACCTAATGATAAATGTAAATGTACTGTATACCTAAAATGTACCAATAATAGAATTAAAAAGCAGAAAAATAAAGAGCCCATGTATAAGGAACTGAGGTCTTCTGCCAATAGCCATGATGCAAGAAAATTCTCCAGCCCTTTTCATGCTTTCAGATGAGTACAGCCCTCCTTGAGATCTTGACTAACAACATCATGAGAGTCTTTACCGAAAACCACCAGCTAAGGTACTCCCAGTCAGCTGACACTATGAGGTAATAAATGTTTGTTATTTTTAAGGCATTGTGTTGTGCAGCAGTACATAACTAACATGGTATCTTACACAGCTTTCCTAGGAACAGAACCTGAGATCACCTAAATACTAAAGAAATACTCAAGAAGTGAAGAGAGGGAACAAGAGGAAGCCAATCAAGGGTGCCATTTTAAGCAAAAACTCTCCAAGAAACTAGACTTCAGCTTGATTCCACAATACAACTTTAGAGTACAATACTAGCTATACCTCAGTGTTCTCCTGATTGAGGCAAGGAATCTGGCTTTCGAACTCCCATCTTTACATTCAATGTCTGATTAACTTTGATCCTGGTCACATGGTATGGGATAGGGCCATAACAGACACCAAGGTACTTCTAGTTCTTTTGAAAAAGGCATTTGGGCTGAGCATAAATATAGTAAGAGAACTATTGTGAAAACATCCGGGGCTCCCAGACAAGTCATTTTTAGGAAAAAGCTGAGGAACTAAAATGGTTTTCTTAAAATCCTTATCCAAAGCCATTCTGGAAAGTCTTCGTACACCTTTAAAACTACTAAGACAGAAAAAACTACATTTTCTATATCCTATGGTTTATATCTGGAATCCCATCCCACCTCCACTTCCAAGCCTCTTGTGTTCAGAGGGGGGCCTTTTAGAAGCCAATTGAACCATGGGGATGAGACCTGGAAGAGTGTATTCTTTTTTGTTTTGTTTTGTTTTTGGTTTCTTTTTTGGTACCGGGGGTCAAACTTGGGTCCTTGCGCTTGCGCAGCAGGTGGCGAAACCACTGAGCTAAATCCCCGACCCCTAGAAGAGTGTATTCTTGTTCCTGGCTCCTTCCTTTTTGTTCTGCTTCCTGGCTACTATAGGTTGAGCATCTTTTCCTCTGCTATGCCCCACTGCCATCCTGTTCCTGCCTTGGATCCAGCTGACCAGGAATAAAATCACGGAGCCAAAATAAAGCTTTGATCCTTTAAGTTGTGCGTGTTGGCTATTTTGTCCCAGTGATGAGAAAGTGACTAAGACAGTATTCATCCAACACATTCATAAATCTACTTATTCAGTACTCTGAAAATGGTCCCTATACTCACAAAATTTAGGACATGGCCAGCTAAAAAAATTCACACAAGTTCTCAGCATTTCTCAAAACTCTGAACATGATAAGCGGTATTGTAGATATTGTTTATAGCGTTTTCTAACTCCCCTTTTGATGGTATAGCTATTTTTTTTTCATGAAACACTTACAGTTGACTAAATAGAACAGGAAATTCTACCTAAAATTTTTGGACATGGAGATCTGCCTAACATGGACTTATACTCAACAGATCTAGTCCTTGCAATCATACATATTAACCCTTTTATAATAATTCTTTTAAAATTTACTAAGTGCTACTCTATACCAAGTACTATTCTAAGCACTTTACTTACATTGACTCTAATACCTAACATAGCCTCACAAATTGTTGACCATATTTTGCAATATAGAAACTGAACAAAGAAAAGTAATTTGTCCAATACCATACTTCTAGGAAGTGGTGGAACTGGAAACAAACAATGGAAGGGGAGGAGTTATAGTAATCCAGAAGTATTAGCTTTAGCACTAGATTTTGGTCATATAACTAGAAGTTATCATGCCAATGAAAGTTTATTAAATCCACACAATAGTAAAACCTCACTGACACAGTAAAAAAAGGTTTAAAGTCCTGCCTGAATTAGTACAAACCAATATTTTTAAAGATATAGAAACACACAAAGAACTAAAATTAAGTTATTAAAAATTACAAATTAGCCAGGTGTCTTAGTTCCTCTTCTCATTGCTGAGACAAAATACTTAACACCTAAAGTTAAAGGAGGAAAGGTAAATTTTGGCTCACAGTTTGTAGAGGTTTCAGTCCAAAATCTGATGGCTCTAAGGCACTATAGCAAGGCAGAAGGGCATCACAAAGGAAAAGCAACAGACGGCAGGAGGCAGCAAGAGCAGCAAGCAACAACAGCAGCCCCTTTCCTGTCCCTTATATTCTATCCAAGCTAGGTAGCATTCACACCCAGGGTGGGGCATCCTTAATCCTAGCATCACATCATGAATCAATCCCAGCATCACACATTCTAGATCCAGTCACCTCCAAAGCCCTACCTATGACCATATGAGGCTTTAGGAGGACATCTAGATACAAACCATGACACCAGGTGCAGTGGTGCACACCTGTAATCCCAGCTACTCGGGAGGCTGAGGCAGAAGAATTGCCAGTTTGAGCCCAGGCTAGGCAACTTAGCAAGGCTTGGTCTCAATAAAATTTAAAATGGGCTGAGGCTGTAGTTCAGTGGTAGACCACTTGCCTATAATGTAGAAAGCCCTAGATTCATTCCCCAGTATACCTCCAAAAAACATTAATGCAGTTAATTACAAAAATAAATTCTAAGAACAATCAATATTTAGGTCATTTATTTTGAGTATTTCAGAAAAAAATAAATCTTGGACTATTTCTGAACAATCATAAAACCAACTGAATACAATCTAAAAGGGCTGGGAATTTAGCTCAGTGGTTCCGGCGGCTGCTTTGCAAGTGCAAGGTCCCGAGTTCGATCCCGGGTACAAAAAAAAACCAAACATACATATCAATACAATCTAAAGTTTTCTATCATTCTCTTGGCCTACCATCTGATTGCTTTAATCAATACTTTTATTTCTTTAATTTTTTCTTTTGGTACCAAGAATCAAACTCAGGACCTTAAGCTTACCAGGCAGGCATGGCACTGCTGGGCTACATCTCTGGCCCCTTTAATTCTTTCATTTTGTTTGTTTGTTTCTTTGTTTTTGGTACTGGAGATTGAACTCGGGTCCTTGCACTTGTGCAGCAGGTGGCGAAACCACTGAGCTAAATCCCCGGCCCAATTCTTTCATTTTAATCATGAACACTGAACTGCAACTTAATACTTAACATATCACTTCCTATGAATGTGACACTAAACCCTCATACAGTTTCTGTGTATCTGTTTACCAGTTGTTGCACAGGTATAAAGATATATTCTTTCCCTGAAAGTTTAGTGCTGCTAGGATAAAGACATATAAAAATGATTTTATTAAAAACTAAGTGTGGCATTACAGTTTATACATGGTACCTCCATTCATGAACTTAATTAATTGCTGGGATTCTGGTCACGAACCAAATTGGTTGTGAATCGAATCAAATTTGCCCACAAGGTTCAATGTAAATAAAGTTAATCCATTCTGAACAATATGTATTTTATTTATTTATTTTTTGGTACTGGGAATTGAACTCGGGACCTTGCGCTTGCAAGGCAGGCGGCGGAACCACTGAACTAAATCCCTGGCCCACCATATGTATTTTTTAACCACAAAAATATGAAACAAACTACAGTATGAACAGAGGGAACACTAACCTTGCTTGAGGCAATTTCTGGCATGGATGACAGGTAGATGGGTAGGGACGAGGTTATTGTTTGGAGGGAGAGTCCCCCTCCATAAGGACATTAGGGAGATCTCCTTCAGGGATTTCCTCTCTTTGTCTCTTAGATGCAGGGTCAATTCTGATGAAAAATCTGTCTAACGTCACTTGTTTTTTTCCTGTGTTGCATAACCTTCTGGAAATGAGAGACCACGTTATCATCCATCAAATTCAACACTCTGTTCATTACAGTATATTGGAGTGGTGCTTCTCAAAGAAATCCTGGAACTCATTCCATTTTTCCATAATGGATTTTATCCTATCACTGCTAACCTCCTCAGTGGAATGCTCTTCAACAACCACCTTCTGCTACTCACTCTGGCATTTCAGCGGGTTCTTCAGTCATCAGCTTCTCCTTATGGTCCTCAACAAGCTCCTCTATGCCTGCACCATAGGCACCCAGACCCATATTCTTGCCCATGGACAAAATCTCCTCTACTACTTATATATCAGACCCTTCAAAGTCATGTTCAGTGAAAGATTTTGGCCACAGTTTCCTCCAGGCTGAATTTAAGGTCCAGTACATGACATCTTCCCATGCTTTGTCAATGAGGTTGATGCAGTGGAGGACACTGAAATGTTTCTTCCAGAACTCTTATAAGAGTCAAGGACATCTCTTCAGTGACATTAAAACACCTGGCGAAGAGCACCTTTGTGTATAGCTTCTTAAAGTTGCAGATCACTTGCTGGTCCATGGGCTGTAGAAGGAAGTATCATGTTTGTGGAAAAGAACTTGACCTTTATGAAGTCATATTCAGCATCCATATCATCCACCATGGCTGGAGGGTGTGCTGGGGATTGTCCATCAGAAGAAGGAACCTTTCAGACAGCTGGCTATTAGAAAGATATTTCTTAACAATGGGTGCGGACACCTCATTCCATGAACAACTTCCCTGTCACCTAAGCTTTCACACTGGCCTATATATGACAGGCAGTCTGGCCTTGTTCACATTCTGTTCCTTGAATGCACAAGGGGTCTTCTTGGAATGTACACCAGTAGTGGCTTGATCTTTTGATTGGTGCTTGTGTCTGCACACAGCAAAAGGGTCAATCTGTCCTTCATAGGCTTGTGCCCTGGGGCAGTGGCTTTTCCTCCTCCATGATATAGGTTCTGTTTAGCATCTTCTTCCAAAATAACCCTGTTTCATTGCAGCTCAACACTTGTTGAGCGATGTGTCCTTCCACCTTCATGAATTCCACGAATTCTTTCTTGTAGGCTTCCACAGCAGCCCTGTCAGAACTGGAAGGAAGCTTCATCATGTCTTATCACACTGTGGATGGCACTTCTCTTGTGGAATTTATCAAACCATCCTCTGGCTTTAAATTCATCATTTGTTGCATTTGGAGAGGGATTTTCTTGCGGTAATCACTATGCAATTTTCTGGCTTTTTCACAGACTATAGCTTCACTGCTATCACCTGCCAACCTTCTCATCCAACCATACTAACAAGTTTTTCTGTCTCTTCCAGCACTTGTGTCCTTTGTTTAACACTGTTACTCCTTTTGCTACATCAGCTTTGATGGCATCTTCACTCTTAATAGTTGAGATTGTCAACTTCACCATCTTGTATTCCAAGCCCAAATCAGTCACACAAATACCACACTCATGATTTTCTACAATTTCCTTCTTCAATCCAATGGTTATTTTCTTCAAAACCTTCTTCTTAGCTTTCTTGCTCTGCACATTCTGGTTACCTTCATTACCAATCTGCACGTTCTTGTTACCTTCATTACTGCTCTGCACTTTCTTTTTACCATCATATTTGCTATGCACTTTTAGAGCCATGCTGGATGGAATAATACTGTACAGTACTGCATGTGCTAAAAAGTACATAAAAAAGTTTCGCAGCAAATATGTATAGGTCTGTCTACGATTACAATCTCAACCAGAGGAAGCCACGACCATGTGTCAGAGGAGGACTGTGTTTGTGTTTGTGAGGGGAAGATGGTTGTGGTCATGTTCTTCACCTGTTTCGGAGTTCGTGAATGGAAGCAAAATTTGGCCAAACTTTTCTGTTTGCAAACTGAACTGCTCACGAACAGAAGAAGCATTTGTGAACCAAGGTATGACTGTATTAGAGAGAAACTAATTATGAAGTATAAGAAGCAATGGTAACCTCGGGGGGTGATACTAAGCAACTCTTATGATCTCTATGCTTGTGAAACATATAGAATGTATGACACAAGGTTTGGTTTTTGTACTAGCAAAGCACAAAATCATTTTTCTCTACCAAACTCAAAACTTGAGAGGAAAAATTATTATTTGAAAGGATTTCTCAAAGAATCAAACCACAGACAGTATGCTTTTCTAAGGTAACTAATAACTTCACCTTGATTAGAAGACAACCCTCCTTTCCTCCTTTGCTCTTCTCCCCCATCTTTTCCCCTTCTTCTTCCATATCAAACAATCCTATGTCACCTATCTCCCATTCTTTTATGACTTACTCCTATCAGTTTCTGTTTGTAAACAGAACATTTGTGGATAAAATCAGTATTTAAGGTTTGAATTTAAGGATACTGAAACTTAAAATAAAACTTTAAATTAAAAAAATTTTAATATAAGCCTTTGCTATGGTTTAGATCCTAAATGTCCCCCAAAAGCCACGTGCTAAGGACCTGGTTACCAGCATCTGGCACTGTTGAGAGACAGTGAAACTTCTGGGAGGTTAAGCCTACAAGATCGAGTTTTTAAAAAACAAAATAAAACAAAAACATGTCACTAGACAACAAGAGACCTAATTTGCAATGTTACTACAGATAGTAAAAATTACCAAGTAATCTGTGATGGAAACGAGCCTCTGCTTGCCTCAGATAAAAATATACTAAAAAGTACATACTATCACCTGACATTATAAAGGATATAAGATTTCAGAAGAATCTGAGGGTTTTTTCATTCTCATATATATTCAAAGAAGTATTTAATCACAGCACAGACTAAAAATGGTTTTTATACCATAACGTGAGTGATTACAGCTTTAAAAAGAGAAATTATTTTATATCTCTATTCAATAAATTTCAACATACTTGAATAATCACCTACTTATAAAACAATAAGTTGACTTTACCTTCATTTTGTGCTTATAGGTCACTTTCATCTCAGCAGGTATAGACAGTCCTGTCTTTTAATAAAAGACTAAAACAGAAGTTATCAAAAATAGTTCTATTTGTTCTAATTATTACAATTACCATTCTTTCCCAGTAAAAATAATCCACATCTCAAAACTTAATAGTGAGGTGAAATACTCAAAGTGCTATTAAAAAAAAGACTAAGAATTATGTATAAAGCAAAACTATGCTTAAAATACAAAGGAGAAATTAACACATTCTCTGATTTTTAAAAAAATGAGAATTTCAAGCTAGCCAACTTGCCATAAAAGAAATACTGAGAGGGCCAGGGATTTGGCTCAGTGGTTCCAGCGCCTGCCTTGCAAGCACAAGGTCCACAGTTCGATCCCCAGTACCAAAAAAAAAGAAATACTGAGAGAGATTTTTAAAAGGCAGAGTAAAGATAGGGAGCAAAATACAGTCTTACTAGGACCTGAAATCAAAACACTTGAAAAACAACTTGGTGGAGAAAAAAAAGTAGAGCTCCAGGAATTGGAATGGGGCTGACAGGAAAACTACAAATTACACAGAAGCTGAAGAAACAGGAAAAAGCAAAGGAAAGAAAAAAGCAGGCTGCAACACTAGTCCCACCTCCCAGGGAGGAGGGGTCTGTCTCAGCTACCACAAGGTAAGCCAAGAGAAAGCAGCTCCCTGGAAAAGTCCACGGTTATTGTAAACTGCAAAACAGCGTGGGATTTTAGTCTAAAAGCAACTCCTTCCATGTGACAGGCTAGAGTTGGAGAAGAAAGCCAGTGCAGCCCCTATCATATTTGATAGTGATTAATCAGAAGCCATTTTGAGAAAAGACTCATTTACAACTGAGCTACAGAACAAAAGACAACAACTGCACTTCAGGGTATCTGGGGTCATCCTGCCACAATAACTAGGTAAGAGACAGCTACAAGATACAGTTCCAGAGAGAGTGTGAGCTAGACATAGACCCCCTAAGAACTTTAAGCTCAGCCCAGAAAGGACACAGGGGTCTCTTGCTCCAGATTGAGAAATCAGGCTGTTTGTGAATGGCTTTTTGAGGGAGCTGGGTCTGAAAGAGCTAGCCCTAAAGTGAGTGGACTGCTTGATCACTCACCACCCACTCACCCTCAAACCCCTCACTGCCACTGCTGCCTACATCCAACACAGAGCTCAAAGGTCTGTTTGCTTTCCCTATCTACCAGTGTGATCAAAGACACACCTCTGCTGGGATAGTTGCCTCAACCTAAACTGTATGGACACAGGAACATGTAGTGGGAGGGCACTTCCCAACCCACAGGCTGTAAACCTAGATGGAGAAATCTGTGACTTGGGATGCACAGAGGGACATGGAAACCGGGAGTGGCTGGAGTGACATCTGATCCAGAAGATAAAAAATTCTATTGAAAGTATGGGCAGCAGAATTATCCAATTTGAAGTCACAGTGTCAGAACTAGAAGACAAGGGTGATGCACATGACTACATACTGAGAGATACATTAAAAACAACAAGGGATAATGGAAAATGGATCCAACAGATGTTAGATGACATAAAGAAGACTAATCTAAGATTAACTGTAATTAGTGAAAAATCAGAAGATAGCAGAATGGCATTAAAAACCTGTTTACCAAGATAATAGCAGAAAACTTTACAAGTATGGGAAAGTAATTTAATGTACAGATAAGCAAAGCATACAAAACACCAAAAAGCCACAATCAGAAAAGAAATTTTCCATGACACACCTGATCTTTGATAAAGAAGCCAAAAACATATGCTGAAGGAAAGATAACTTCATTGAAAAATGATGCTGGAAAAACTGGCTATATACATGTGGAAGATTGAATCTAGACTCACATCTCTCACCATGTACTGAACTAAAATAAAAAAGGATTAAAGCTCTAAATATTAAAACACAATCTGCTGGAAAATAAAATAAGTAAAACTCTGAAAAACACAGCCATAGGTAAGAACTTTACAAATTAGATTCTGGAATTAGATAGCAGTAATGGTTATACATTCTTGTGAATATGATTAAATTACTAGAATGTATACTTTAAAATGTTTTATTAGTATATGTTTGTGAGTTATTATATTCAGCTTGGAGAACTGATACATATACATACCACATTTGATCAATTTTACTCTCCCTACCCTCCCTTCTCCCTCCTTTACCAGATCCCCTCCCATTTCTACAGGGTTAACACCCTTGATGCTTAACATGGTTCTTTTATTCTTCTCTTTAAAGTATTTGTATTTTTGTGGGACTGCATAACTCTGTAATCATAAAACCCCCCTAGACCCAACTGTGATTGAATGTGAGTAAATAGATAAAGATGCTTGTTAGTTCTGGGACACTAGATAAGATCTGTATCAGCCATAAGGTCTCAAAGTAAATTACTCAACTCTTTGTTCGAAACTGATGTTCCAGATACCGCTATCTATAAAACAATCTACAAACATCTGCTGACCATCAGTATGTGTCAGCTGACCACAAACCTTTGTTCCTCTTCTGTAAATTTCACCTGTTAACTTCCCCTGCAACCCCCTATAAAAAGAACCTCGGACTCTGGGCTAGTCGCCTCTCTAAGCTACCTTGCTTTGGGAGTGCCATCTGGCCAGACTAAGGTCTGTTTTACTTTCCAACTTGTCCGGTGTGTTCCTTCCCGGGTGTTCTTCGCTGCAGTCAGCTCCTCGGAGCATTTGGTAAGGCCCTCAGTCTTACATTTTGGATCTCTCATATTAGAGAAATCATGTAACATTTACCTCAATTTGACTTGTTTCACTTAGTATTATGGTCTCAAGAGCCATACATTTTCATACAAGGCACTGAAATTTATCTTCCTTCATGGCTAAGAAGTACTCCATGGTGTATATATACCACATTTTCTTTGTCCACTCATCTGTTGATGGGCATACAGGCTGCTTCCATGATTTAGATACAGTATTGTGAGTTGTGCTGCTATAAACATTGGTAAGCATCAGTGTCTTCTTCATCTCTTTCTTCAGAGCAATATAGGTTTCATTTTACAACTTTTTCACTTCCTTCGTATTATGGTTTTTATCTAGACGTTCCCCTAAAGCCTCATGTGCTCATAGGTGGGGCTTCTGGTAGGTGATTAGATTGTGGAGGTTAGATACTTATCAGTGGATTAGTCCACTGATGAGTTTACAGCTAAATGTGATACTGGGAAGTGAAGCCTGGTCAGAGGTGGGTTACTAAGATACAAGCCAGCAAAGTCTGTCTACTCTTTTCTCCTTGACTTCTCATTGACCTCCTTGATCTCCTTGACTCCCATGCCATGAGCAAGCCTCCTCTGTCATGCCTTTCCACATGCCACCCTGCCGTGGAACCAGCCGACTATGGACCAAAACTTTTACAAACTGTGTGCCAAAATAAACTTTTCTTCCTTAGAGTTGTGGGTGTCAGCAGTATTGTGTCCCAACATCAAGAAACAAAGACACTTGGTTAGATTAATTCCTAGGTATTTAACTTGTGATGCTATTGTGAATGAGAGTTAGGGTTAGGATTTCTTTCTCAGTGGGCTCCATGCTTTTTGTGTGCCTATTTTGTATCCTGCTATTTTGCTGAATTTGTTTATTATTTCTAAAAGTCTTTTGGTGGAGTTTTTTGGATGTTCTGTGTAAAGGATGTCATCTTTAAATAAGGATAATCTGACTTTTTCCTTTCACATATACAGAGTCCACCCAAAAAAATGTATATACACTTCAGCAGTTCACCACACTAATAAATGTCTGGAAGCTAATGGCCACCACTATGAGCACCTCTCGTAATTGTAGAGGCCAAAGGTAACTTGTATTAATCTCATGATATCTCAATAAATTTAATATTAAAATATTTACACAAGTTTTTCTTTTCCTGATGTATACATTTTTTGGCTCTCTTCCTCAGCCCTCTCTCTATATAACTCTATATAATCTCTCTCTCTCTATATATATATATTTCCTCTCTTTCTCTCTCTCATATATATATGTATATATATATAGCAATCTCTTGCTCATTGCTCTAAAATTTTGAGTACTACACTGAACAACAGATATCAGAATAGACACCTTTGTCTTGTCCTTGATTTTAGAGGAAATAGTTTCAGGTTTTCCATCATATCTAGTATGATGTGGGCAATGGGCTTGTCATAAATGATTTTTCAGTTGAAGGTAACTGGTCCCTCTATACCAATTTACCTTAAGGTTTTCTTTTTATCATTAATGGATGCTGGATTTTGTCAAAGGCTTCTTCTGAATCTACTGAGACACTCGTGATTTTTATCGTCCCTTTTGTTTGTGATTACGTTCATTGATTTACATATGTTAGACCACCCTTATACCTCTAGAATGAAGCCAAATTGGTCATGATGTATGATCTTTTTAATGACTGGTTGTATTCTGTTTATATGTACAGTAACACCTCAGTTCACAAATGCTTCTGTTTGAAAACAATTCTGTTCTCAAACAAAAGCATTCAACAAAATTTTTCTTCCTTTTACAAATTCCACATAAAGTAACAAACACAATCATGGCCATCTTCCCCACACAAACACAAACGCAGCCATATTCCACAAAAACCATAAAACAAATACAGTTTGTGAACTGAGGTACCACTGTAACATGTTGAGGATTTTGCATCTATCTTCATTAAGGAGATTGGCCTGTGGTTTTCTCTTTTTGACAAATCCTTGTCCAGTTTTGTTATCAGGGTAATTCTGGCTTCCACTCATGAGTATGACAGTCCTCCTTCCCTTTCAGTTACACAGAAGAGTTTGAGGAGTACTGGCACAAGATTCTCTCCAAAGTTGTGGTAGAATTCTTCAGTAAATACACAGGGTTCTAGATGGGCTTTTCTTGGTTGGGATAGTTTTTATTACTGCCTCAATTTTATTGTCTGTTATTGGTCTATTCAGAGTTTTTATATGTTCTTTGTTCATTTTTGGTGATTTCTCTGTGTCTAAGAATTCCTCCTTTCCTTTTAGGTTCTTCAATTTATTGAAATTATGTGTTCAAAGTACTTTCTTATAATCCTCTGGATTTTAGCAGTTGTGATTTCGGCTTTTTCATTTCTACTTTCAGCGATAGAGGTTTTTTCTTTCCCTACTTTCAGTAAGTTTGGCAAAGAGATTATTAATCTTACTTGCCCTTTTAAAGAAGCAACTCTTGGATTCACTGATCCTTTGTATTATTTTTTAATCTCAATTTCATTAATTTTAACTCTAACCATTATACTATCTTTCTACTACTTTCAGATTTGAACTGTTCTTGTTTTTCTATGACCTTGATATATATTATTTGAGATTGCTCTATTCTGTTAATATGTGCATTCACAGATAAAAACTTCCCTCTTAGAACTGTTTTCATTGTGTTCTATACATTTTGATATGTTGTGCTTCCACTGTCATTTGATTCTAAAAACTTTTCGATTTCTTGACTGATTTCCCCTATAATCCACTGGCTATTCAGTAATGTTTTCAATCTCCATGTGTTTGCATACTTTGCTGTCGATTTCTAGCTTCATTCCACTATGGTCTAAGAGTATGGAAGGGATTCTTTTTTTTTTTTTTTTTTTTTTTGCTTTGTGACACAAACATGCATTTGTTTTATTCAAAGAACAGCCTGGGTTCCTAAAACAATACAAACAGCATGTTCATCAGCAGGAAACTGGTCATGGGCAGGGGTCCCTTGGGCACCCACCCCCACCGGCAGGGGATCACACAAAGCCCTTTCTTCTGCTGCCATTAGCAAGGCCCCAAAAAAGGACTTATTTTCTCTAAGGGAAGTAGCCAGGATCTGAAATATCGAGACACGGGCTCAGCTCACCAAATCTCAGTGGATAAACGAACAGAGCTTTCGTTTTTCCAAAATCATCACTGTTGGAGTGGGGGATTCCAATCAGGGCAGGGTAGGTGCAGCACAGCTGGCCTGGGCCTGAGGTGGGGGTGCTCCCTCCCTCCTATGAGCTCCCGCCTGCAGCTCCGCACACGAGGATGGGTATGGAGGGGCTTCTACACGGTGCCATCAACATTCTCTTTATAAATGTGAGTGGATTCTCCAGGCAAACTATGCACTATTTTCATGGTCAGAAAGAATCAAAGGAAGTTTAAATGAGAGTGGAGTTAAACTGTGCTAAATTACAGTAGTGCTTATTAGTAACTAGATTTCAAAAGGTTACAGAAAATTTACATTCTCTACACAAAAACAGCATCTCCTGCAAAGACAACAACGACATCGACACAGGAAGGAGACTGATTGTCCATTCTTTGCCCAGGAAGACTCGGTACTTTATAGATTCATCTTTACCTCTTTTTTTGTTGTTGTTCTTCCGAAAAAGCAGTTAAATTTTTTTTTTTAAAAAGCAGTTTATATATATATATATGTATATATACACACACACAGAGAAATGAAATCTGTGAGAATATTTTTTGGTTCTAAAGACGGATGCATCCATTTGTCTTCACCCAAATCCCTTGCCAGAGACCACAGGAGCAGTGACATTGCTTGGAGAGGGCAGCTTTGGGTTCCCACCGCCCTCACTGAAACCACCGGAAGGCGGCTCCCATCGGAAGCATCACCTTCTCCAGAGCAGTGGAAGGCTTCTTTTTGAGTTCCTCACATTTTCTGAATTTGCAAATCTGACGGCCAGTCTTTCGGTTCCTACAACTACTGTACTGCTCGCAGTTGATGCACCGCTAACAGGGCGCCTACATGCCACAGCGTTTCTGCTTCTTTTCGCCCGAGCTGATGGCAGAGGCCAGCTCTTCCTGCATGGGGTATTCAGCCAGGCCAGCCATGTGCAGTGCACTCTCAGCCAGGAACACTCCTGCCGGGGTCATGCTGCAGAGGCCTGGGTTGATGGGGAAAGTGCCCAGGTAGGGGAAATCGGACTACTGGCCATTGAGGGCTTCAGTGCCCACCACGGCCTCCATGTCAGACAGGCCCGCACCTGCCTCACTCATCAGCAGGAGGTGCTCCTGCACCATGCGCTTCAGCATCTCTGTGGACTGCGTGAACTGCTGCAGTGTCAGCTGTCCCTCGGCTGCCAGCTCCGTGGCCCGCTCTGCCTTGCTCAGCAGGCTGGCCACAGCACCACTTTTGTGCTTTCAGGTAGGGTTGCTTTTGTTCACTGCCATGGCCACCGTGAGGTCGTAACCACTGACCAATAGGGCAACTGCAGCTGCAGTGGCCTTCCCAGCAGACTCCCCGCCCATCATGCTGCCACCACCACTGCCACCATAGGATGAGTAGTGGGACAGTAGAGGGGAGCAACCCAGGCTCTTGTTGAGGGGTTCGCTTATGATGCCACTCTTCTTCCGACGCTCAGGGGGTGGTGCATCATCCGCCACCAAGGCTGGCATAGTGGCCACCACTGCTGTGTCTGTTGCTCCTGCCTTTGGGCCACTGCTGCCATTGGTGGTGGTGGTGGTGGTGGTACTGCTGTTGCTACTGCTGCGGGCATCCTGGGAGCCACCACGGAGGCTTGACTTGGTGGGGTTGAGGCCCAGATCCTGCTGCTGAGAAAGCCTGCCAACTGTGGAGAATTCACAGACAAGCGCCTGGCCCTGCTGCCCACAACGGAGATGCCTGGTGGGCCTCGCTGCTCAGGAAAGGCACATGGTCAGATGTCCATGTGGAAGTATCTTTACTCTGAACACAGAAACCTGCGCCGCCAAACTTTCCTGGGACTTGCATCGAACTCTGGCCTGGGCGCTCTCTATGAGCCCGTGGAGGGTGGGGGTGGGGGGGTGGGGAAGGGGAGGGCACGAGCCTGGGGGGGCAGAAGGGATTATTTCAATTCTTTTGTTTTCATTTAAGCATGCTTTATGGACTAAGATATAGTCTATTTTGGAAAAAGTTCCATTTGCTGCTAAGAAAACAATGTATTCTGTTGTTAGATGAAATACTCTATAGATATCTATGAAGTCCATTTATTCAATGGTGTTGTTTACCTCGAACAGTTCTTTTGTTGATTTTTTTGTCTGGTTGATCTGTCCAGTTGTGAGGTACTGAAATCCGCCACTATATTTATATTGTCTGTCCTTTTAGGTCCAGTTTTTGTTTTACAAAGCTGGGTATCTTGGCAATCAGTGCATATGTATTTACAAATGTTATCTCTTCCTTTTACCAGTATTTAGTGGCCACCTTTAGTTTTGGCTTGAAATTTGAAGTGTCCAAAAAATATAACTACTCTTGCTTCCTTTCAGGCTTCGGTTTGCACAGAGTATCATTTCCAACCCTTTCGTTTTCAGTCTATGTGCTTCCTTTTGGATGAACTTTGTCTCTTGTATAGAATATAAGATTGAATTGGTTTTTGATCCAATCTGCCAGTCTGTGTCTTTTGATGGGAGATATAAGACCATTTACATTGAGAGTTACCACTGAAACATACTGACTGATTCCTGTCATTGGATTATTTTCCCAGTGCTGATTCCTTTATTTTTCCCTTTTACTTAACTACTCACCCTGCTAGATGTATTCCTTCCTTTGGGCTCTGTAGTATTGCTGGCCTCATTGTTTTGGTCTAGAATTTATTTGAATACTTTATAGTGCTGGTTTTGTTGTCATATATTTCTTTAAGACTTCTTTTACATTGAAAGTCTTTATTTCTTCATGAATTAGGATAATTTTGCAGGATATATTAATCTGGGTTGAAAGCTGTTTTATTTTAAGGCTTGAAAAATTTCACTCCAAGCTCTCCTGCCCTTTAAGGTTGTATTGAAATATCAGACATCATTCTGATAAGCTTGCCTTTATAACTAAGTTATTTGGTGCTTTTCTCTAACCACTTTTAGTATTCTGTTCTTGTGCTAGACATTTGGAATTTTAGGTAGGATATTTTGTGCAGCAGTTCTTTTCTGGTCATGGTTATTTGGGCTTCTATGTTTCATTTACCTGAAAGTTGAATTCTTTCCTTTGACTTGGAAAATTTTCTATGATTTCATTAAATAAATTTTTATACTTTTTGTGCTATCTTCTGATCTTTCCATAACTCCTGTAATTCTCAAGTTAGTATTTTTAAATCATCTAGCAGCTGTTGGATCCAGTTTTCATGGTATCTTGTTGTATCTAAGGTTATCTTTGAGTATTTGATTTGCTACATCAACTTTTTGGTTTTGGTACCAGGGATCAAACTCGGGTCCTTGTGCTTGCAGGGCAGGCAGTGAACCACTGAGCTAAACCCCCAGCCCTGTACATCAACTTGACCTTCCAACTCTCTCTCCTCACATTGTACATTTTCAAAAGAATCTTTTATATTCTAAGTGTGTGTTTGAAGCAAGGGGGAGTATTCTGAGGGAGGTTCCTGCAATTTATCTTACTGCAGGGCCAGGGATTTAGCTCAGTGGTTTCGTCACCTGCTGTGCAAGCACAAGGACCCAAGTTCGGTCCCCGGTACCAAAAAAAATAAAAATAAAAATTTACCTTACTGCAATAATTTTTTTAAAAAAACAAGTTTTTTATATCCCAGATTTCTGTTTGATTTATTTTCATGGTATATAATTCTTTACTAACATGGTCATTCATACCTTGTATTGTCTTGGTTAGTTTACTCAACTTTTTTGTGTATATGTCTTCTTTAAGCTTATATTTTATCAACCAAGTCCCTCATCTATTTACATTATCTCTATGCTCACTGAACATCTTATGAATCTGTTTTTTCTTTTGTTTCATCAAACATTTCAATCATACGATTTTTTATTTTCTCAACCTCAGTGCCTTTGGAATCAGCTTTTGGGGAGGTAAGATTTTTCAGACACATTTTGTTGATTTTTTTTTTCACATTTCTATTGTTTTGTATGCTGAGGTTTGAGGATCAACTACAGTAGAAAAACTCTGTCACTACTATGAAGATCTATTTTAGTGTACGTGACTTTGGCTTTGGTAATGTTTTGGTTATTTATATACCTCTTCAACTGATTCAGTGTAATAGGTTCAAACCCAGTCACTGTATTCCAAGGACAGAGCCACTACCAGTTGTATCAATATCTAGAAACCCAACCATATTATCAATCGTGTAAATTAAAACTTGTTTTAATAATTTCAACTTTTCATTGACCCATGAAGACTGGATATATTACTATTGACAGGTAGGCTGAGATATAAAGGATGAGAGAAGGGAAGGGAGTAGATCAGAAAGAATAGGAGAAAAAAGATAATAGCAAATGAAAGAAAAGTCGAACTTTGTTGATACTATTTTTATAACAAGTAGAGGGGCTGGTGGTAAAGAAGTCTGAAAATATATGTAGGGGTTGGAGAAGGGACACAGAAAGAGAAAAGTATAATTGGAGAATAAGAAAAGATGTGAGAAGGTCAGAGTCTCTTCATAAGCTGATAATAAGCTTGTGCTTGAATCCTCTATATACAACTTTTGGTGAAGATTAGCCTGACTTGCCATGAAATACACCATTTAAAGCACTGGTTAATTCTTATTCTCCTTTTCACATACACACAAAAAAACCAAACAAATAAATAAATAAATGTGTGTACACACAATGCTTTCCAGTGCAAATCCTCCAAGCTTCCCTCATGCATCTCTGTCTTTACTTGGCCGTGATGGATCCTCTAGACTGTATACTTTAAAAGGGTGAAAATTTTGGTATGCGAAATCTATCTTAATAAAGCAGTTATTTTAAACATGGATAATTGGTTAATCAAAAATAAGAACAATATGGAGTAAACATATATATAAATAACATAAACAACTGTGATACAGTATCAGCACAAAGATAAGGCAGAAATGGAAGTCAGTCATGTGTCATGTAATGACATGGACCTGTTCTGAGAAATACACTGAACTTGTTATTGTGCAAATGTCACCATCATAAAGTGCTTACACAAACCTAAATTATATAGCCTACTGTTATACATAGGAAACGTGGTATGATCAAAACCTATGGTGAATGCTTAAATTTTGTTAAATATTTTATTACCAAGGTCCCAAGTTTGATCCCTGGTACCAGAAAAAAAATTTTATTACAGTAAAAAACACTGGCATCAATCCCCCTCAAAATACTCCCCCTCACTTTGAACACATATTATCATTCCTACTGCTTGCTGAAGCAGTTTTGGAAGCCCTCTTCTGTGTCTTCAGTTATACTGTCATGGCTACCTTGATGTCCTGCAGTGATTCAAAATGTTTACCCTTCACAGTCATTCTCACTTTGGGGAAGAGCTAGAAGTCATATGGAACCAGATCTGGTGAACAAAGTGGATAAGGACAGACTATAATGTTTTTATCAGTCTGCCTTTCCATTGGATGGCATTCTGCAGCAGATTCACTATAAAGACTCACAAAAGAGGACTTCCAGAATTGCTTCAGAAAATGGCAAGAATGTTGTGATAAGTGTGTTCAAAGCAAGGGGGGGTATTTTGAGGGGGTGGCAATGTGTCTTTTGTTGTAATATTAAATATTTTATTTAAATATAAAATATTTAAAATTTAAATATTCACCATAAATTTTGATTACTTCATGTATGCTATAGCCTATTTTTTCTTTTTTCTTTTCTTTTTTTTTTTTTTTTGGTACCAGGGATCAAATTTGGGACCTTGCACTTGCGAGGCAGGCGGCAGAACCACTGAGCTAAATCCCCGGCCCTTATTTTTTCTTTTTAAAATACCTTTTCATTAAAAAAATTTTTTTTGGAATGAAACAACTTTATTAAACCAAAAGACTTCATACTACACAACTGACAGATTTTAAATGTAAGATTCAGTAGACCCCAGCACACTGACACAGTTGAACAACCACAACCACAAACAAATTTAGGTCATTTTTGCCATCCCAAATCAAAACACTCTACCTAATAGCCATCACTTCCTAATCCCTTCCCCCTAAATCTAGGTAACCACTGAGCTACTTTCTATCTTCACAGATTTCCTATTCTGGGAATTTACTTATTTTCCTTTCAGAATAGATCATGCTCACAACAACAATAAAGACCTTAACATATCCAAAGAAATATAAATCCTCCAAAGTGAGCTCTCATGCCATATTAGAGTAAAACCAGATAACAACAACAGAAACATACTTAGAATATAATTACTTTTTTTCTTTCTCTTTTCTCTCTCTTCTTTCCTATTAAATTTTTCATATAAGGGAAACCATACAATGTACAAGTGTAGAGATCTAATTTACTTCAGTTAACATTATATCTCAAAGTGTATCCATTTTCCTACAAATACCTCAAGTTATCTTTCTTAATGGGAGAGTAGTATTCCATTGCATACAGGTACCACAATTTCTTTATCCATTCAACTATTGATGGGCATACAGGCTGATTCTAAATTTTAGCTATTATGAATTGTGCGGCTATAAACATAGGTTCACATACCCTGCTGTAGTATGTTTTTAACTCTTTTGAGATGATACCCAGAAAGGGAATACCTGGGTCAAATGGAATTTCTATTTTTTTAGTTTTTTGAGGAATCTCCATACTGATTTCCATAGTAGTTGTATCAGTTTACACTCCCATCAACAATGAAGAACTTTTCCTTTCTCCTCACAACCTTACCAGTATTTATTATTGGTTGATTACTTGATGGTAGCCATTCTTTCACAGTGAGACAGAATCTTAACATTGTTTTAATTTGCATTTCTTGAATGATGAGCTCATGTATGCTATAGCCTATTTTTAATTTTTAACTTCTTAAACTTTTTATTAAAAACTAAGACAACACACATATTAGGCTGGGCCTACACAAGTCAGAACATCAGTATCACCAACATCCTCCTCTGTATCTTGTATCACTGGAAGGTCTTCAGGGGCAACAACATATGTGGAGCTATCATCTCCTATAATGACAATGCCTTCTTCTGAAATACCTCACAAAGGACATATCTCAGACTGTTTTACAGTTAATTTTTATATAAGTAGAAGGCTTACATGCTAAATAACATTACAAAGCGCAGTAAATACATAAACCAGTAACAGCTATTTATTATCATTAGAGTATTATGTGTTGCATATAGTTATATGTTCTATACTTTTATAATGACAGCTCAGTAGGTTTATTTATACAGTATTAAACATACAAGCAAGTAATACATTATACTAAGCTATTATGATGGCTATGGTGTCACTAGGCAATAGAAATTTTTCAGCTCCACTATAAACCACTGTGTTTACAGTCTACTATTAACCAAAACACTGTTATGTGTACATGACTATATACTATTATAAGGTTCTTATAATACACATGAAGTGATGTATTACTTGACATTAGACTCTGATTAAGTTAAAAGAAAAAGGTAAGTCCCTTACACAACTATTTCACAAATATTTACTGTATGAAGACTTTTAGCTATTTGAGCTTTGGTCATCCTTTAAGGCTTAAAATACATATGTGCCTTCTAATAAATACATACATAGGGGCCAGGGATTTAGCTCAGTGGTTCTGCTGCCTGTCTTGCAAGTGCAAGGACCCAAGTTCAATCCCTGGTACCAAAAAAAAAAAGATAAATACATACATAAACGTAAAATATACTTACCAAAACAGAATAAATATGCAAACATCGGTAAACAGGAGAAAAATCAACAAGATCCTGAACACTTAGGACCTGGAAAATAAAGCCGTTTTTAAAAATTATACATCAAACTACTAGTCTGCTATTGGATAACAAAGTTAAAGATAGATAAGGAGACTCTCAGATGTTGTATTATCACACTTATTAAGTCTTACCACAGAAAGAATATAATATAAATATAACATCTATTTTATTTCATTTTGGAATTTTTTTCTTTATATGTTTATCATCATTGTAGACTGTTTTAGATGATAAATTATCTTTATTATGCGTGGCAGACTACCAGAAAACTGGTACAGATAATTAAACACTTCATTACTGATCTTGTGAAAATGATGCAGGAGTTGATAGGGTAAAGACAAGGTCCTTCTCCTAAGCAGCCATGTCATATGATTCACCATTATTGCTTCAAGTTAAAGATATCATCACTATTATTTGGAATGGAACACAAAGAAAAAAAATACATAGCTACTTGAAACTATGATGCCATCAATTTTAACATGCGTACTGAGTTCTGCAATGTTAAAAGTGAAAAAATACAGTTTAGAATAGTTAAAATACAGTTAGTGGTATAAAGTTTTAGAAGTATATAACTCTTTATTTTTTTTTTAGAAGTATATAACTCTTCTTTAAAAAACACATTTTTGGGGCCAGGGATTTAGCTCAGTGGTTTCGGCACCTGCCTTGCAAGCACAAGGTCCCGAGTTTGATCCCCAGTACCAAAAAAACAAACAACAAAAAACTCCGCATTTTTATTCTCATTAATCCCCAGAGTAGACCTAAATCATTTTTTATTATAATTTTACTTGTTAGGAAAAATGATAGAAACAAAATGCAGTAATATTAAAAGAAATCCAACAAAATAGGAAAACAACCAAGTTATTCTAAGAGCATAGATTGGCATTAAGGCATGATAGCAATACTTTCAGCAGATAAAGATACATAAAACAAATTTGGGAAAATGTAGCTAAGACTAGATCGTCTACTTTTACCATGTATATCTATCTGAGAAGAGAATATAGAGATTTTCTGAATATTAAGAACAAAAATGTAGATTTAAAAAACTCTAATTTCAACGGACTATCAAAACACTAATTCCATATCAGAAATTCATTTAACTAGCCAGGCATGATGGTGCACACCTGTAATCCCAGCACTCAGGAGGGTGAGGCACAAGGATCACTGTGAGTTTGAGGCCAGCCTGTGCTACACAGTGAGTTCAAGGCCAGCTTGAACTACACAGTGAGACCCCGCATCAAAAAAAGAAATTCATTTAACTGTCTTAGGCTATTCATTTATCTATATTCAGAGAAGTGACAGACATATACTTCACATGTATTTACATATGTTTCACATATAAACACATACACACATACATATATATGTACACACACATACATGTTTGCTCTCATCCTCAGACATACAGCAGAAAAGCACATGGGGAATACTGTTATTTCCCCATCCATACAGGTAGCCATGAGCACATATACAAACAGTTCAAATACAAATTCTTACTGTTCCCCAATTAGGTCCTTAAAAAAGAATTTAAAACATGTACTAATAAGAAAATTTAAAAAAAATAAAAACTGAAAATAAAACTTCACTGATAAGGCCAAACTTATAAATGACCCAAAATAAGTAGGTTCTCTATGATATTAACAAACTCAAAAAGAATTCAAGGAAGATAAAAGGAAATCGCAACATCAGACTATGGATAGAATTTAAAAAGCAATAGGATAAGAGAATGAATTTGGATATAAAATGATAGAAAGTTAATATTTAAAGATAATTTCAAGGTTTCTAAACTTTTTAGGACTTAAAAAAACTTAAATCCAATCATAATAAATTTATATTGCAATAAACACAAGTTGAAAAAACAGATATAAGCTAATCAAAAATAGGCCAAAGAGCAGGGTTAAGACATGAAATAAAACATTTGCCACAGATAAATATGAGTTATTACTACAAAAAAATCATTAGATTTACACTTTGCTGCTAATATGGAAGAACACCTGGGTTCAACTATCAATGGTCTACAAATATAATCTACAATATATCCTATTTGCCTGTCAATTATATAGCCTAACAAGTTGGATGACTAAATGGCCCATCACAATCTGACTGACATAAATTCAATTTGCACACGGGAAGACTAAGAGTCACATAGATATACATTATAATCCAAAAGAAAGAAATCCCATTACCTCCTCTTCATTCTCATCCTCTTCCTCAAGGACATGTTTCAATACAATTTCATTTATTTCTTCTAGAATTCTATCACGATTTATGTACATATTCTTCCCAAGTTTCACATTATTTTGCTTCTGCAGAGCAACATTGAAGGTTTTCTGCTGTTGTGCCTATTTTGGAGAGAGCAAAATTCAGATTATTTCAAAATTTATTCTGGCCAAAATTGGTCCCAAAATTTGTTCATAATAATTTCTGCTATTTCTAATGTAGATGTAGGACCTGTAGCAACATCCTCTTTTTAATTCATGGTTTGTTTCTTCTTTCCTTTCAAACAGCCTTGCAGGCAGTTACCAATTTTATTTGAAAAGATCAAGAATCAACTTTTGGTTGTGTTCATTTCCTTTTTGTATTTTGTTTCTATAATATTGATTTCAGTTCTTATTTTAATTTTGTCCTTCTTCTTTTCCTCTGAGTTTAACTTTTAGTTTCTCTAATTTCTTGAAACGGCTACTTAGGTCATTTATTTAAGCCTTTCTTAATTTGTAAATTTAAGGCTGTAGCTTTTCCTTTAAATATGGTGCTTTCCTAACCCACAAAAGTTCTCTAAATAATCAGTTTCTAGAGTCTCTTCTTGAACTGTGCCTTTGGATCTTATTCTCTTACATCTTCTTAGTCTGTATTTTTCCAGGCTACTAATCTGATGTTAGAATTCTAAGCCACTAGCTTGCCATTTCTGTTCTACACTATGACCCATACAGAACCATATTCTCATCATTACAATAGTAGGGAAAATGACCTTAGGCCTGGCTTCCATAGAAAAGAGAGATAATAAGTTTGGCTTAAGCTCTCTTTTGTAGCTTCTTTTAATTTACACCAAATAAAGTTGTTTTTTCTTTGTTAACCAAGGATTTAACACTAAGCTGAACAAAACACACTACCAAAAATATTTTGAGGGCTGGGAATGCAGCTTAGTGGTAGATCATTTGCCTAGTATGTGCAAGGCCCTAGGTTCAATTCCCAGCTCCGCAAAAAAAGAAAACTGAATTTTCTATAGCCCACCTTCAGATAAACAAGAGTTAATGACAACTGAAAAAAAATTAAGCCATTTTAAAAAACATTATTGACAGGCTTAGTGGCACACTCCTGTAATCCCAGCACTCAGGAAGCTGAGGTAGCAGGATTGCCTCAAGGTTGAGACCAGCCTGGGATACACAGTGAGTTCAAGGCCAATCTGAACTACATAATGAAACCCTGACTAAAAAAAAAAAAAAAGATTAAAAACATTACTGTACGTACAAATTCTATATTGTGTATACAGTCCTAATTTTAACAAAGTAAATTGATCCTGGTAAAGAATTCCCAAAATCAATACATCCACAAAGTAAACCACCTATTAAAGTAAATCAATATAGAGTGGCCAGGCACAAAAGGTCACCCCATCTTGGAGCCGGCCTATTATGGACTGAAACCTCTACAAATTGTAAGCTAAATAAACCTTTCCTCCCTGAAGGCATCAAGTATTTTCTCTCAGCAACAAGAGGAAAGTAACTAAGACATCATGATATAGAACATTTCCATTTCCCCTTACTTCTTTTCCTAGGCAATTTCCCTACCCAAGTCTCTGGTTGCCTATCATTGTGCTGATTTTATTTTAGTCTTGTTTTGCCTGCTTTAGAACTGTATTTAAACATAATCACTCAATTTGTACCCTTTTTTTGTTCAACTTCTGTGGCTTAACATATCTATGATATCCATGTGCTGCTTCATTATCATTAATTCATTCCTTTTTATCGCTATGTAGTATTCCATTGTATGAATACACCACAATTATTGTTCCATTCTCCTTTTGATATCCTCTTGGGTTGTTTACTGTTTTTTGGCTAATTATGAACAACATTCTATGAATATCATGAAGCCATGTTTTCATTTCTCATTCATAAACAGAATATTATTTTCCTGGCTCAAAAATAATATTAACTTTCTCATTGTTTTTTCCTTTTATTACTGAACTGTAGTTTTTTAATTCAAAGTTAATACTTCAAATTTGTCTTTTAAAAGGAACCTTAGGGCCGGGGATTTAGCTCAGTGGTTCCGCTGCCTGCCTTGCAAGCGGAAGGACCCAAATTCGATCCCTGGTACCAAAACAAAAAGGAAGCTTAGTTTAAAAGGGCTTCCACTTGCTTCTGTGGCTGCCACTTTTTAGCTAATTTTATAGCAGATCGGCTGCTGGGGAAACAATGTAACACCACATGGGTAGGGAATATTGTGAGAGGTTAGCTGGTGAGTAACTGAAGAATTCAAGTTAGATTGAATTTACTTAAACAAGGAATAACTGTAAATCCAAAGAATACACTGACAAAATCCATTCCAGAGAGGAAAGATAAAAAAAGGGTAAAACTAAATAAAAATAAGCATTTCACATAAGTTAAAGAAATAAACCTTTGACTATTTTATATTCTAGATTACTAAATAGTATTAAATTCAAATTCTTTTTAATCTCACCTGTTTCATTGCTGTTTCACCTATTTTGTCGGAATGTTTTCGAATGCTTTCCAAAAAGTCTTTGAGATCAGACATGGAGATTTCTTTAATATCCTCACGGAGTTTAGGAAGATTTTCTATCATTAACTGACAAAACCGGTATTGACTAACCCGGGGAAAGTACACCTTCTCTAACTGTTCCATAGTTTTTAGGGCAGAATAATACCTGTGAGAAGTTAAAAAGAAAACTCTATAACAAGTTCTTATCACATGAATTTTATAATTTTAAGTACATCTAAATAATCAGTTAAGTCTCCCACAAGAAAAAATTCACAGTGGCTGGGGATGTAGTTCATTAGCACAGTGCTTTCCTAGCATTTGCAAGGCCCCGTATTTGATCTCCAGCATTGCAGAAGGTTCAAGAGTTGACAGGAATCCCACTATGTCTAGAAGTCGAAGATAAAGAAGGACTAAAATAAGGAATATGTTGAATGGATCTACCACAAAGAAATCATAATGGCTTGAGGAAATAATATATTTACCTTAATTTAAACATCACTCAATGAACACATGTATCAAAATGCTACATGGTGGTCCACAAATATGCACAATTTTTACTGTTTTAAAAAGTTAAAGTAAAAATAAACGAAAACAAAGAATATGGTTGAAAAATATGTTCAAGAAGCAGATCCCAGATTTTCTTCTCCATTCCAGGCATCTAAGCAACTGTCATTCACTCATCTTAGAAAAAAGCTAAAGAAACCAAAACAATCTCTGACTGGGGACACCATCAAAATTGATGGCAATAGTACTAGCCTGAAAATAAATTTAGTTGAACCAATATACACAAGATGCCCTCTTCCCCAACTGAGATCTCAGAATGCTGGCAGTGAGAACTTTACACTCCAGACAGAAGATGGGAAATTTCCTCCAGAAAATGTGTCTAGATAAGACCTCAAGACATTAACTAACATCAGATGCTTCCGAGCTAAAGAGCCCATCCAAAAGAGGACTAAGAGATTGTTACCTTACAATTACAGAATAAGATTGTTAACTTACAGTGAAATAATCCTTGCCACCCCAAGGATCCAGAGCTTCCAAGCAAATTGTTATGTCCACCATACTTAAATAAGACTAGTCAACCAAGAAATCACCAGAATCTGAGAAATACTTTAACAAGAAAGCCAGAGATAAAAACAAACAAATAGAAATTTAGAGGAAACATTTCACAAGAAAAATATACATCTAAATCTCAGAGAGCTAAGAGAAAATACTCTAACAATAAATCAAAAACAAGCTACCTGAAAAAGATGTTTTTGGAGTTCAAAAAAGAGTTCTTAGAAATTAAAAATTATAAAAAAAAGAAATTAAAAATCACACAGCATATATACATATACATATATATATATATATATATATATATATGGCATTATCTTTCGCAAATGAAGATAAAGTAACCTCACAGAAAGAACAAGGAGACAGAGATTTTTTTTCTTAAATTCTTTTATTGGTACATTTTAGGTATACAATACATTTACATTTATCACTGGGTGCTTGTACCTGTACATGATATATCTTGGTTCTTATTTTTTCCCCATTACCTGTGCGCCCTTCACCCCCTCTACCCTTCCCTATTTACACAGACTTCATTTCCTTTTTTTTTTCTTTTCTCATAATTTTTCCTTTCCCTTCTTTCCTTTCCCCTTCCCCTCCCACCAACCCTACCCCTTTGGACCTTTTCTTCCTATTTCAAATTATCTATTATTTGTTTTAATCATTTTAACCCTTATTTACACTTTCAGTTTCTCACACTAGAGAAACTATTTGGTATTTACACATGTATGTCCTATTTATTTCACTTTAGAGTATGGTCTCAGTGAGAATTTAGCTCAGTGGTTCCAGGGCCTGCCTCACAAGCACAAGGTCCCGAGTTCAATCCCCAGAACCCCCCCCCCCCAAAAAAAAAACCAAAGAGTATGGCCTCAATATGCATCCATTTAGCTATAAATGTCTCTAGTTTCTCATTCTTTTTATGGCTGAGTAGTACTCCATTTTATAAAAAAACCCACATCTTCTTTATCCAGGTTCCAGCTGATGGGCACTTGGGCTGTTTCCAAACTTTAGCTATTACAGTCTGTGCCACTATAAACATGGGTACACATATATCATTGTGGTAGGATTCTTTTAATTCTGTGGGGAAGATACCCAGCAGTGGAACAGCTGGGTCAAATGGGACTTCCAGTCCTAGTTCTTTGAGGTAGACAGAGATATTTTTTAGCTCGAAGAAATGAAAAAATTAGAGAATCAAGCTAGACTGAACATTTATACCTGTCCTAGAGAGAGTGAGTCAAGAAAACAGAAGAAATAATTCAAGAAAATTTCCTAGAATTTAAGGACATTATTCAGATTAAAAGAGTTTCCAGGTTGAAACCTGAACCCCCTCCCCCAAATAACCAGCACAATGAAATAAAAGCAAACTTACACCAAAGCATATAATAGGGAAATTACAGACCACAGAAGACAAAGAGAAGATTTTAAAGAAAGACAAGGTAGCTCACAAATGAAAGGTAAGAAATTCAAATGACTTTAGACTTCAAACTTCCCAATGGCAACCCTGGAAGATAAAGGACATGAAAAATACAGGGAGAGGGAAAGAGAGACAGAGGAGAGACAGAGAGACACAGAAAGAGACAGAGACAGAGAGAGAGAGACAAAGGGCAAGAAAAGTACAATGAGCTTGGAAAATCTTACTGTACAATAAGCAATAAAATACACAAGGACAAATGAAGTCACAAAACTTGCTTGAGGGATTTCTCCAGACAAATTTGGAACAATCTATGTATCAAATAATAAATTATTACATATTTATTTTTTTAAAATCTATGAGTTCACAGTAATAATCAGGGGGGGAAAAAGAAATAAAGCAAAAGGGGGTTTAAAAAAGAAAGATCTCGCCAGGTGTTGTAGCGCACACTTGTAATCTTGGCATTCAGGAGGCTGGGACAGAAGGATCTCCATGAGATGGAGGCCAACCTGGGTTATATAGTGAGTTCAAAGCCACCCCAAACTACATAGCAAGAATCTGTCTCAAAAAAAAAAAAAAAAGCAAAAGTAAAAGTAGAAAGACATTCTTTATATTTAAAAAAAGCTAAATGCTAAAGAAATGATACCATTTTTTAAAGCCACTGTTTTCTAATTCCAATATAACAACTGATTAAACCAAGAATCCTAAAACTACTGGATGAAACATTATTAGGAAAGAGGACTCAAAGTATCACTCCACCGATTATTCAGTAATGGCAAAGAGAAAAATATACCTTTTCGAAAGAGATCTAACAGTCAATCCCTTAATTAAATGATCAAATTTAGCATACTCTAGGGACAACCTGAAAGTAAATGCTTTTTAATGTAATACAATGAGAGGCACATAATACTGTTTACTTCATACTCTTTCCAAAAAAATTTAACCTAAATCCAATCATGAGGAAACAATTAGACAAATCTAAAATACACCTGGGCCTGTAGGAACCAACTTGGACTTTTTCATGAAAAGCAAACAGAGGAGGGCTGTTCTAAATTAAAAATAATAAAAAGTACATACCAATCAATGTTTTCAGGGAGGAAATGAAGATATAAGACAATTGGGAGATAACTGGGGAAACTTGAATATAAATATTAGGTTATATTGTTGAAAAAAAGATAATTACCCAAGCCAGAAAATACTAAGGCAATACTAGAAGTTACTGAAGTCATAAATGTAAATACCAAAATAATCATTAAAAGAGATAAACAAGGGCTGGGGACTTAGCTCAGTGGTTCTGCCGCCTGCCTTGCAAGCGCAAGGTCCCAAGTTAGATTCCCGGTACAAAAAAAAAAAAAAAAAAAGAGGTAAACATTTTTTGCTCTATGAAGAATGTTGAATGCAAAATAGGGAAGGTGAAGCCTGTTTTTCTCAATAAACACATAAAACTAATCTTTAAAATATGATACTATATAATAACAGAAAAAAGAGAGTATCTTAATAGTATATGCATAAAAGAAAACAAGACTGTCTTCTGGCTTACTAGTAATACAAAAGTCATTCTATTAATAAGCACCAATTGGTCAAGATCAATCAAATTCAATATCTAGCACTACAGAGCAGGACGCACACAAATCTTTGACTACAGATTTGTATATAAGGCATCGTGGGCTTTTAGTAGTTAATACACCAAGAAGAATTTGTTCTTTCCCAAACTTATTCATTCTTGCTCTTCTATATTACTTTATAATTGTTCATTTTAGTATTTTAAACATTATGGTATCTAATGCTGTTATGGCAACCAATAAACTACTTTAAATCATTTCTCATTTGTCAGATATTCATTTGTGTTATAAAACAGAATATGAACTACAATAGCCCAAATGTCAAAATATGACTGCCTACACTGTTTTCACTCCACATTAAGCAGTTAGCCCTTGACTGTATGTAGTGTCATATGTTAGTAAGTTAATAAAAAAAATTTTTCATCCTTGTTTAGTTGTCTACCTATTCTTTATCAATATTACCAATCTTTGACATTATTTATAAAGGACAAGCACTCATAAATAAATGGAAATTTTGCTTTACTGGATGATCCTAATTTAGTGTAAGCAGAAAGCAAAATTTATATGATTTCATTAATTTACAGTAAGTTTCTCTGTGCTCTCAGTAACAGAATACAATTCTTATTTAAATAACAATAGGAAAGAAACCAACTCACCTTTTTGCACTCATCTGTTCTTTTAGTTTACTGTACATTTCCAGGACTGCATTAAAAAAATATATAACATTTTAGCTTTTAAGATGAAATAAAGAATTTTGAGAAATTAAAATAACTAAAGCAGGCAAAAATATACTACAAAATTCATCAGTCTTCTCTATACTTTGAATTAGGCTGATATTTTGAAATAAAATATATGATTCAAGTAAATGAAAATATTTTAATTTCCATATACATTGACCATTATACATATATTGAACCTGGAACACTTCTGTATGTTGACACCTGTAACTGGGACATTAATCTAGAAACAATTTTTCTATTTAGAAATTACTATACATCTTCCTTGAAATGGAATTATAAATTTAGACTTTAGCCAAGGGAGAAAACTGAGTGACAGTGAGATTCATTAAATTTGGCCCAATATACCAAATAAAATAACACAACTGTATTATAATTAACTATACACAAAAATTTATACCAAATTTATAAAGAAGGAAAAACAAATGCTTACAGCACAGAATAAATTATATAGTAAAATATAATAAAAATATTATTTTTTAAAATACAATAAAAATAAACATAGCAAAGCATATTTATTCATTTCATACTTTGTACAAAGGCCCAGAAATGCAGTTATTCAATAAAATTGTCATAAGTTTCAGCAAAATGATGTACTGTCACCAAAAGGATTTATTGCAACTATGTAGATTACTAATTAACTTTAGAAGAATTCAAAGTATAAAGTGAGTGAGCAACCAGGTGTGGTGGCACATGCCTGTCATCCCAGCACTTGGGAGGCTGAGGCAGGAGGATCACTGCAAATTCAAGGCCAGCATGGGCTACATAGTAAATTCAAGGCCAGCTTGAACTACACAGCAAGACCATCTCAACCCGGCCCCCCACACACAAAATGAGTAAATTATTGGCTCATCAAACTAACTCATCTTTTTTAGACTAGAGAGATAGACAACATTTTTTCCAGGTTTTCTATAGTCATAAGCTACTCCCAAGGGTCTCCCAAGATTATAAATAATACTGTTTACTTGTCTGAAAACTTTCAAATGTGCAATGGTGGCAACAGTGAGCCACCTCTTACTCTGTGACCTCATAGGGCCCTCTCCACATCTCTACCACAGCCCTACACTGTAAAGTAATATTTCTCACATTTTCCAACCAAAGCATTACAGTAAACACATAATACAGAACATATTCTGCTGTTACAAGCATAAATTTTTTTTGAAGTCCCCGGCTTTATCTCAGTTATTCATGTAAATTTTACATCTACTTCATTATTTCCATATAAAAATTACGCTTTACTCAAAACATTTAAGTAAAACTAATGCACCAGAAAAGTGCAGTTTATTATGTTTATTCTTATGTACTCTCATACTCCTCTGAACCCAATGAGGAATTAGGCAATTGTACAATAATGAATGACTTGTCCTTATTCACATTACACTGTAGAATCCTTCAAAAGCTGGGACTATGTCATTTTCAAATTTATAGTTCTAATACCTACCATAATTCCTGACACACACAAAAACTATGAGTAGATAACTATGAGTAGATTGATGGATAAAGTAAAGAGGTAGTTCTGGACATGGCTATTAGTAACATAATATTTATATGAACTGAGAACTGCTGTCCAGACATGAAAGCAAAAGCAGTACCAATACAGAAATTTAACTTCTACTTCCCTTTATTTCTCTATTTCAAATAGCTACCTGGGGGAATAAGCTAAATTCAGCCCTTAATCATGCTATTAATACCTAACTTTTAGGCTTATGGTCTAAATTAATAAAGGGTCTTCCTGGAATTCAGTGGAGTGGTCAACAGCAGAGAATGACTCCGAGATTTGGTGTCCTGACACTGGCATATAGTGGCATGAAGAGGAAAAGGAAGGAAGTGGGTCCTTGAGGCTCAGGAAGGATCTGAAGTGAGAATTTAAGCCCCCAGAGAGAGCAAAGAGAGACTTCAACAAACAAGAGGGAGGTGGCAGGCGGTGATTTCTCCCTGAGCCCTAACTCACGGCTTGGGAAGGGTGGCTCAGTGACTCCAGAGACCTCCACAGAGAAATGCACCAGTGGAATGGAGCAGTGGACACAGCAGACTGCAGTGGCTGGTGAGTTATTCAGGTTCAGATGTCCCCCAGGAGAGGCCAATTGGCTGGTAGCCATCTTGTAGAGGGGCCAACTGAGCTTGGAACTCAGAATAGCTGTGGGCTGGCTCCATCTAACGGCACCCAGTGTCACAGTAAGGGTGCAAAGTTCAAATTGGCAGGAGGTCAGGGAGCCAAGTTCAAGCCAGCAGAAGGCACACAGACTTTTGCAGGCTCAACAAATCCACTTCCAGCCTCACAGCCAGAAACCAGCCTGAACTTCAGAGGAACTAAGGGTGTAGACTTGCTGGGATTATCCACTACCCTGCCATAAAGTTATGGCTGGCTTGCTAGGATTAATCAACTAGGATCTGGACTCTGTCTGACCACATTATCTACCAGTGATAACAGAGACACACCTTAAAGTGGACATTGTTTTTCTTTTCTTCTTTTTTTTCTCTTTTCTGGTTTTTGTTCTCATTTTGTTTTTTCTTGTTTGTTGTTTTTAAATGAGTGAGAACACTTTCTAGTTTTGTTGTTGTTGTTGTTGTTCTGTTTAGTTCTTGTTTCTATTTCTTCCTCCTCTCTTTACCTCCTGTCTTCTGTACCATTCAAACTCAAAGTTTGAGTGATCTTCCTTTGTCCTCCAGCCTTCCTTCTAATGTCTTCCTCTTCTTCTATTTGTCTATTTTTCTCCCAACCCCTTTTAAATCTTCTCCCCTAAGGGTAAAATAGCCATATCGAGGGCTTATTTACTGCATACAATTTTCTGATTCTGTTTAGATTTTTCTTATATAACCACAAATCTAGTTCATATGGTTAAAGGAGGCAAATTAATAGTTACCATAGTTTGTCATTTTCTAGGCTGTGTTTGATACTACTGTTATTGCTGATGTACTACTTTAGCCAAGGTGTCATAATTGTACTAATAAGTGGTTCTTTCTGGTACACCAAGACTGAGATTGCCTAAGGGTCTTAAATAATCCTGTAGGCCAGTGTCAAAGAACCAGGAGGTAGGCCAAGTAGGCAGCAACTTCTTATACCTAATAGATTGAAGAGGTAGGATCTTGCAACAGACTCAAAACCCAAAAGCCACCTACACCTGGAAGATGCCTCTGAGTAGTCATTTCCTTAAGGTTTTGAATACTGGCAATAAAGCTACTTACTCACCATTGACAATTTACAAGCATTAACCCAAGAATTAAACAAACAAAAAGCAACAACAACAACAACAAAAAAAACAGAAAAAAAAAATGAGAAGACATTCAAATAAGATGCAACGTCAGATTATCGGCCCACCAAAGCCAAACCCAGGGGGCAATGAGGTGAAACAATCTAAAATAAAAGAGACAAAGCACTCAAATTCAGAAACTGTCTTGATGTGTATTACAATCTGATAAGGACAAAGAGATATGAGTTTGATCCCCAGTACTAAAAAAAGAGAGAGATTACTAAACATCTTTAAGAAAGTAGGTTCCTCAACCCTGAAGCCTAATAAAATAAATAGGCTCAAAATAAATATTTACTCAAAGTTACTGTGCAAAAATCCTTGGTCCATCATAGATTAAACTGAGCAGACTTTCATTAATTCTTAAAAAAAGAAAGCTATTCTTATAAGTGAGAAAATAACAATAATAATACATAATATAATTATAAATAATGTGATATATAGCATATTATATAATATAGTTATCTAATATAATAAATTCTAATATAATGTTTTAGCCAATAAAATCTGCTGACAGTTTTAACAATGTAATTTGTATTCTGAGCTAAATTTGTATCATATCATTGTTATACAAAATATTCTAGTCTCCTGAATATGGAGATTTAGATTCCTTCCTAAAAAAGAAAAACAAGACAGAACACTGAGATAGATTTAGCTTACAATAGTTTTTTAAAATGACATATGCCTGCTTCATTTTGTTTGAATAGAATATGTCCAACATAAAGTATATTAAGTCCAGATAAAGAAACACTGGTTAGTTTCTTCAGTACATCTAAGCCATAATAGAGAGACTAGGACACCAGAAACTACGTCTTTCCAAAATACAGGAGGAAAGGCAAGAAGGAAGAAGACTGAGCACTTTTGATATTTTCTTACCTTAGCAGCAAAATGAGATTGTGAGCAAAGCAAAACCAACCTATTTTTTTTTTTGGTACCAGGAAGCGAACTTGGGACCTTGTGCTTGTGAGGCAGGCGCTGGAACCACTAAGCTAAATCCCTGGCTAAAACCAACCTATTAAGTGATAGACAAACAAATAAACAAAAAACAATGGAAAACTAGAAGTAAAAAATTAGGCAAATGGTAAAGGCAAGAAAACTTAATCAAAAGACATTCTCTAAGGTAAAAAAGAGAGAAGGGTAAAAGGGGCAGGAGGGCTCATATGGCAAACTAAGCAGAGAAGAAATGGAAAGGTAGAAGTTTTCCTACAAGACTGATATAATAGATACCCAAACAAAGGTTTTATAAAATAAAATCATGGAAATTCAGGGAATAGAATGAACAGGAAAAGTAATGATGGACTTTGTTAGGTAGTAATCACCAAATAATCCATAATTCCCATGATAAGGAATGACTAAGTGCTATTATATTATAATTTTATCAAACCATACATTATGTACATTATAGACAAATTTAACTTACCTGGAAGACATAACTGCAATTTTTCTACTACAGTTGTAATATTCCTTTGCTGAATTCTACACCGAATAATATCTTCTGTTTGTACTATCATCTTAGAAAAGAAGAAATGCAGATTTTTAAACAAACAGCTAAACAGTTTCCGCATACTGATTCCACCAAAAATTGTATCATTTTCTTACCTCTTTCCCAGAATCCTGAAATCTTCGGTTCGTATCAGTAACTTGCACCTTAAAAATAATTTCACTTTAGTTAGACAAATATGCATAAAACTGACCTGATGTAACTGCTCACCCTTGTAATCAGATCATGCTTCATGAGAAACTTAGAACAAAGAAATGCAAATTCAAATTAACTCTACAGCTTGAACTTGAACTTTTGATTGAAAAGGGCTTTTGTTAACTTCAATTACTTATGACAGTTCTTTTTAACAGATTCTGTGGCAAACTTCTCAAATTTACTCAGGATTTTTGAACTTTACTTGCTTCTCTGAGTCTGTCAAACAATCAAATCACTGACCCAATTGACCACTGGTCCCTTTTTGATAACTTCAACAAGGTCTATGTACCATTCATTGTCTGAAGGAAATGGTGATTGCATTTTATGGTAATTAAACATTCATACTTTGCTGAATGCAAACACTGGGTGGTTGATTAACATCAAACGTGGAACTCTCAATCCACAGCTACATTTTAATGCTGCAGGTGCAGGCAAAGTTCAACCTCAAATTTTCCCACATATTAAGTGATTCATTAGGTCATCACAGTAAGGAAGCACATTCTGGTTTATTAAAAATCTCATTAATTCCTGAACAAAGATGTTCAGTGACCTCATTGATGCTGTATTTGGTCTCTTATTATCTGAATATCCTTTACATAATAGTTTTCTAATCATAACCTTTGAATTCTGTCTGCTAAGCACTCTAAATACGAAAAAAAGATTAAATAAGACAATTCTTATAACTAAATATTTTCTATTTTGACAACAAAATCCACAACTCATTTAATAAAGAATGTTTTTACTGTTCTGCAGAAAATATAGATCAACTTTAAAATTATGCATTCCTATTAAACTTTAAAATTTCAATATAATTGACTTTGAGAACAATTACTTATTGTAAGTTTTTAAATGATTTTGAATGATTGCTTTTTATCAACATCATACTGCCATTTAAAAATTCTAAAACTGTAAATTGCATCTTTCATTTGTATATATGTTTGGAGTTCACTACATGGAAAGAAATCTTATTAAGTCAACACATTACTTGCTTTAGAAATAAAGATTACTCCTATCATTAGCATGACAACTGTGTTAATAGAGAATAGAGATCATTCCCAAATACATATACTAATTCACTTCTTGAAAGCAATTTAATAATGACTTATATATGTGTACTATAATGGTTGAGCAATTTAATGAGAACAAAAGCAAATTGAATTTTAAAATATTTCCTACCTTCAGTTTTTCTGCATCTGTCCTTACTTTAAGGAGTTCTGTAATTGCATCTACAAAACCCTGATGATGAAAATTACACATCTTTTCAATTTCCTTGTCGTGATTACGGATACAAGCATCTAACTTTTCCATAAACTTCTTGTGTGCATTTGGCTGGTCATCATACACAGACCTGTAAATATATAAGAAAACTAAAATTAACTTTCTAGTTCAACAAAATTTATTCTCTGTTAAGCCCATCTCTGCAACAACCAGAGACTAAATCTCTAAACAAATAAATGGGTTGGACAGTTAGTACCTTTAGTAGAAATAATTTGAATAAAAGTATTTAATTGTTTTTGGACCTGTTACTATTAAAAGGGCAGAAGCCCTCTAAATAAATCACTATATATCCAGAAATAAGGTCTGAGGCTAAGAAGATGTGAGTCAAATATGTCTTTAACATAACAAAGCTCAAAAGAGAGTCACTAAGTGAATGAATAAGGAATGAATAAACAAACTCACTACTCCTATAGCATTTACTATGTATCAGGCCATGTTCTAAGTATTTTATTAATATAATAATTTAATCCTCATAGCCCCCCAATAAAGTATTGTTATTATCCTTGTTTTTTATTAAGTTTATTGGTACATCTTAGGTATACAATACAGTTATATTCATCATTGGGATCTTGTACCTTTACACAATGTATCTTGGTTCTTATTTTTTCCCCATTCCCCCGCCCTACCTTCACCTCTTCCAGCCTTCATTATCCTTGTTTTAAAGACGTGTTACAGATTATCTAGCTGCCACAAATTATACAGGTCAAGAGTGATAGCTGGGGCAAGAATCCTGGTAGTCTGGTTCCAGAATTCATATTCTCAAATACCATGTTATACTGTAGTCACCACAAGGTTCTATAAATACGGCATACACATGCGTACTATACTCAGATTACACTATCTCCATACATGGGGCACCCCACCCTTGTTCACAACCCAACAAAGCAATAACCTTGTTCCTGGCTCCTGGGATGGAAGCCTTTGAAATGCTCCACCTAATAATTATCTTTATTTATTTGAAGGACCTAACAGTATCATTTATGGTGGGGTCTATCAAGGAAGAGTGAAGAGAGACACTTTAATGAACAGGAGGGAGGTACCAAGGAGTGCTCTCTTCCAGAGCCTAGACTCTCCACAAGGGAAGGGTGGGCCGAACCTGCAAATGCACAGTCACTACTGATGACACCAGAGGCCTCCACAGAGAAATGCACCAGTAGAACCGAGCATTGGCCACACCGGACTGCAGCAGCTGGTGAGTTATCCAGGTTCAGACCTCACCCAGGAGAGGGTGACTGCCCAGTAGCCATCTTGGAGAGGGGATAACTGAGCTCAAAATTCAGAATAGCTGCAGGCCAACTCCATCTAATGGCTCAAGTGCCTTAGTGCAGGTACTGAGTTCAAGTCACTAGGAGGTCAGGGAGTGGAGTTCAAGCTGGCAAGAGACACACAGGCTGTTTTAGGCTCAAGGAATCTGGTTCCATCCTCATAGCCAGAAATTAGCCTGAACTACAGAGGAACTAAAGGGGCACACTGGCTGGGATTATCTACTACCCCACTGTGAAGCTACAGCTAGTTTACCGGAATTAATCAATTTGTCTCTGGGCTCTGTTTACCCACAATGCCTAACAGTGACAGCAGACACACACCTTGAATTGGACATTTTAGGATTTTTTAATCTTTTTTCTTTTTCCTTTTCTTTTTCCTTTTTTTTCCTCCTTTCTAGTTCTTGCTTTGTTCTAGTTTTTTCTTGATTGTCTGAACACAGTTTCTAATTTTTTATTGTTGTTCTATTCTGTCCTTGTTTTTATTTTTTCCTTTTCTCTTTCCCACCTGTTCTCTTCACCAGTTTCCTAAATTTTATTCTCCAGCCTTGCTTCTGATCTCTTCTTCTTCTATTTATGTTTTTTACCCCCTAACCCTTTTAAATCTTCTCCCCTAAGGGTAAAAATGGCAAATTAAGGGCTAAAATTCGTCATTTTCTAGCCTGTATTTGATGCTACTGTTATTGTTGACTGTACTACTTTAGCCAAGGTGACATAATTGCGTTCATCAGTTGTTGCTCCTGGTATACCAAGACTGAGATTGCCTAAGGGGCTTTAAAAAAAAATTTATGGGCCAGTGCCAAAGAACCGGCAGCTAGGCCAAATAGGCAGAAACTTCTCATGTCAGGAAAACAGAGTCGGCTCAAATGAACAACCTAATGTTGAAACCCAAGCCTCCAGAAAAAGAAGAGTGACTCAAGCCCAAAGCTCGTACAACGGAGGAAATTATAAAATTCAGAGCAGAAATTTATGCAATGGAGACTAAGAAAACAATACAAAGAATCAATGAATCAGAGTTAGTCCTTTGAAAGATTAAATAAATTGGACAAACCCTTACCCAACCTTATCAAAAAAGGAAAGAAAATCCCCCACCACCATCCCAAGCTCCTAGGGCAGAGAAGCTGAGCCGGTCCCAGCACCCGGAAGGAAGCTCCCCCGCTGCCATTCCAAGCTCCTAGGGCAGAGAAGGTGAGCCGCGTGGGCGCCAGAAGCAACCCCCCCCCACGGCACCATGGAAATGAGAAGACACATAAACAAGCCTCAAAAACAGACTTCTGGATCACCTACAGCAACCCCAAAGGGAAACAAGATGGAACAATCTGATACTCAACCACCTGGACTCTCTGAACTAGCAACAAAAGAGGATCTGGGAAAAATGAAATCAGAAATAATTACTCAGATAACAGCAAAGATTGTGCTCATGGTGCAGGACATGATTAATAAATCTAGAGAGGACACAGATAAAATAAATAGAGGATCTGAGGAACATGATGGAATCCCAACATAGGAAACAAATGGAATCCATAAAACAGATGCAAACAGATTTCCAGGAGATTAAAAACTCCATCGAAAGTCTACACAGCACAATGAGCCAAGGTGAGGACAGAATTTCACATATAGAAGAAAAGATTGCAATTAGTGACCAGGAAAAGAAAAATTGCTTTAAAATTGTAAAGGAACACGAGAAATCAATCCAGCAGCTGCTAGACAATGCAAAGAAGAATAACATAAGACTGATTGGAGTCAATGAAGAAACAGGAGAGAGTGCAGATGACATAAAAGAACTCTTCACAGAAGTGATGGCAGAAAACGTCCCAAGGAGGGCAAAAGAACTTGACATACAGATAAGTGAGGCATATAGGACTCCAGCTGGCCTTGGTCAAAAAAAATCTACACATAGGCATATAATAGTTAGGATTCCAGAAATCCAACAGAAGAATAAACTTCTACAAGCAGTGAGAGAAAAGAAACAAATCATATACAAAGGAAAGCCCATCAGAATCACAGCAGACTGCTCAATGCAAACCTCAAGGCAAGAAGAGCTTGGAGTGATGTATTTCAAGCCCTAAAGGAAAACAGCCTCCAACCCAGATTGATGTATCCTCCAAAACTATCTTTCAAAATTGATGGAGAAATAAGATACTTTCATGATAAAGAGCACCTCAGGAACTTCATGAATATCAAACTGGCACTCCAAAAAATTTTAGACAATACCCTGGGAAAAGACAATGAGGATCACAACCCCAGGAAACCCAGCAGAATGAATCCACTGGGCATGACAAATTAAACACAAAGGGGGAGAATCCAACAAAAAGAAAAAGTCATGACAAGGCTTTTAAAACTTTTAACTTCATCTCCCTAATGAGTGTATAATTTAATGTTGTTATTGTACTGATCAGTATTTTTCTGATTCTAGAGTTGCACACCTTTCCTTGTGCTATACTGGCTATTTATCATCTTCTTATGTCTACTTTTTAATTAGGTTGTCTATTAATGAGCTCTAAGAATTCTTTATATATTCTGGCAATAGGTTATATGCATTGTAAATATGGTCTGTTTAAGAACTACTTTTCACTTTAATGATGTCATTTAAAGTTCTAAATTTTGATGGAATCTCATTTATCAATTTTTTTCTTTTATACATCATATCTTTTCTATACTAGGTAGTTCTTGCCTACCCTGAATTCATAAACATTTTTCCCTTATAATTTCTTCTTAAAGTTTTATACTTTTAGGCTTTCTTATTTAGGTTCATAGATCCCTTCAAGTTATTTTCATGTATGGAAATAAAGGGTTGAGGTTAATTTTTATGTATGGATACCAGGTGTTCTAGTGCCGTTTGCTGAAAACACTATCTCTTCCTCAGCTCTTGAATTGAGTTTATATTCTATAAAATGCTAATGTTAAATAATCTTTCAAAACTCAGGGGACCATATATGTGTGGTTCTATTTCTAGATTCTCTGTTTTATTCAAATGATCTATATGTCTTTCCTTACACCAACACTGCCTTGATTACTGTAGCTTTAGAAGAAGTCTTAAAATTAGGTACTAAACGTCTTCCAACACTGTTTTTTGTTGTTTTTTTAAAAACTTTTCTAGGTCCTTTGTACTCCTACATAACTTTTAAATTTCAATATCCAGTTCTTCATTTATAGCAAGTATACACAGACCTGAATTTTTATATATATGTTGTGTTTTCTAATCCTGCTAAATTCAGTTCTAGGGGCTCCTAGAGATTTCTTAGCATTTTCTCTGTAGATGATCATTTCATCTACATATAAAGATTCTGTTTCTACCTTGACAATCCTATCCTAATTGTGTCATTTTATTGCCAGACTATTTTGGTGGGGACTAGGTTTCAAAGTTTAATGGACAGATAAAGAGTAAGCATGTCTGCCCTTGTTCCCTACCTTAAGGAGAAAGCATTATATCTTCTCCATTCATACAAGGCCTTCTCGCTGGAAGTATGGAGTACATATTTTTAATTTGTTGAGAAGTTTCTGTTCTACTTCTAGTCTCCTGATAGCTTTTACCATGAACAGCTCTAGAATTTGGTCCAATACTTTTTCTCCAACTAGTGACAGGATCATATGGGTTTCTCCTTTCCTCTGTTAAAATGATTACTTTTGGTGATGGATCTTCCAATACTGAACCAACACTGCCATCCCTATAACAAAACCACTTTCTACATCCTGCCAGATCTGACTTCTAATACTTTGTTTTGTTAAACAAATTTCTATCTATGTTCATACTTTTTTCTTCTATTATCTTTATCCAATTTTAGGATTAGCACAATGTTGAGTTCCTAAAGTGAGGGAAGAAGTGTTCCTTCTTTTCTCTGCTTTAATTGTTTGATATAATTTATCAGTTAAAATGTTTATGAGCCTGCTGTTGTCATATAGGTAGGTTTTCAAGCTAGGAATATACTTTCTTTAATAGGTGCTATTCAAATTTTATATTTCCTCCAGAGTTAGTTTCATTAATTTGTCTTCCAAGGTACTTCTTAGAAGTTGTCAAATTTATTTCAAAAAAGATTTTTGTAATATGCTTTCTATATCCTTTTAAATTCTGTAAAATCTATGGTAATGTCTCCTAGATCTTAATATTATAATTTTTAAAATGTATAACTGATATTGTGTAACAGGAAGAAAAGGTCTAAAAGAGCAGGGGAACTGGGAGGGGTAGGGGAAGGGAAAAAAGGGAAAGGAAAAAATATGAGAAGAGGAAAAAAATGGAAACAAGGTCTTTGCAAATAGGGAAGGGTGGAGGGGGTGAAGGGAGGGCAAGGGAAGGGGAAAAAAAATAAGAACCAAGAGACTCACGTAATGGTACGAGATCCCAATGATGAATGTAACTGTATTGTATACCTAAAATGTACCAATAAAGTTAATGGGGGGGGGGGGGAAAGAAAGAAAAGACTCAAATCCATGCAAATAGAAAAGAAAAGGGTGAAATCACAACAGATCCTGCAGAGATCCAGAAGATCATAAATAACTACTTCAAGAACCTGTATTTTAATAAGATGGAAAATACAGAAGAAATAGAGAGATTCCTAGATATATATGAATAAGGAAAACTGAATCAAGAAGATATAGAAATTCTAAATAAACAAATATCATCGGATGAAATTGAGTATGTAATTAAAAACTACCAACAAAGACAGCCCTGGCCCTGATGGATTCACTGCTGAATTCTACAAGAAATTCAGAGAAGGCCTAATGCCACTACTCTTCAAACTCTTTAATGAAACTGAAAGGGAAGCAGTACTCCCAAATTCATTCCTGGAAGCAAGCATTACCCTGATTCCTAAAGCAAAGAAGGACTCAATCAAAAAGGAGAATTACAGGCCAATCTCCCTAATGAATATAGATGCAAATATCCTCAACAAGATACTGGCAAACAGAATGCAGCAAATTATCAGAAGGTTATATACCATGACTAAGTTGGATTCATGCCAGGGATGCAGGAATGGTTCAACATACGCAAGTCAATAAATGTAATACACTGTATTAACAGAGCCAAGCATAAAAACTATATCATCCTATGAACAGATGTAGAAAAAGCTTTTGACAAGGTCCAACACCCATTCATGATAAAAAAAAAACTCTACAGAAAATTGGTATACATGGTCTTTACCTCAATCTGATAACAGCCATCTATGACAAACCAACAGCCAACATCATAGGAAATGGACAAAAACTGAAAGCTTTCACTCTAAAATCAGAAACAAAACAAGGCTGTCCACTGTCACCACTCTTATTCAATATAGTTCTGGAAACACTGGCCAGAGCAATTAGACAAGAGAAATAAATAAAAGAAATAAGGACAGGAAAGGAAGACGTTAAATTATCATTATTTGCAGATGACATGATACTCTACATAGAAGACCCCAAAAACTCCACCAAAGGACTTTTAGATTTGGCAACCAAATTCAGTGGCATAGCTAGATACAAAGTCAACACTCAAAAGTCAATAGTCTTCCTGTTCACAAGTAACAGACTCTCAGAAAGAAAAATTAAACAATCCCTTTCATAATAGCATCCAAAAAATGAAATACCTAGGAATCAATCTAAGGAAGGAAGTAAAACACCTCTACCTTGAAAACTACAGTACTCTGATAAAGAAAATTAAAGAGGATATCAGAAAATGGAAAAATATCCCTTGTTCTTGGATAGGAAGAACTAATATAGTAAAAATGGCCATATTTCCAAAACTGTTATACAGATTCAGTACAACCCCAATCAAAATCCCAACAGCATGAAACAGAAGGTCTTTATCTCAACCTGATTAAGGCTATCTATGAAAAACCAACAGCCAACATCATACTAAATGGTCAAAAACTGAAAACTTTCATGCTAAAATCAGGAACAAGACAAGGATGCCCACTATCACCACTCCTATTCAATATTGTTCTGGAAACATTAGCCACAGCAATTAGAAAAGAGAAAGAAATAAAAGGAATAAAGAAAGGAAAGGAAGAAGTTAAACTGTCATTATTTGCTGATGATATGATACTTTACATAGAAGACCCAAAAAATTCAGTCAAAAGTCTTCTAGACCTAATTTACAGATTCAGTAGAGTAGCTGGATACAAGGTCAACGCTCAAAAAACAATAGCCTTCTGGCCAGGGATTTAGCTCAGTACTTTCACCGCCTGCTGCGCAAGCACAAGGACCCAAGTTCGATCCCCGGTACCAAAAAAAAAACAAAACAAAGCAATAGCCTTCTTATACACAAATAGCAGACTCAATGAGAGAGAAATTCGGGAAATAATTCCTTTTGGAATAGCATCTAAAAATGTGAAATATCTAGGAATCAACCTAACAAAGAAAGCAAAAGACCTCTACACTGAAAACTACAGCACTCTGAAAAAGGAGATTGAAGAGGATATAAGAAAATGGAAAGATATCCCTTGTTCCTGGGTAGGAAGAACCAATATAGTGAAAATGGCCGTATTTCCAAAACTACTATATAGATTTAATGCAATGCCGACTGAAATTCCAACAATATACTTCACAGAACTAGAGAAAACAATCCAAAAACTCATTTAGAATCAGAAGAAACCTAGAATAGCAAAAGCAATTCTAGGCAACAGAGACATGGCGGGGGGTATCACAATCCCCAACTTGAAACTCTACTACAAAGCTACTGTGATTAAAAAACAGCATGGTACTGGCAAAGAAACAGACCCCAGGATCAGTGGAATAGATTAGAAGATGCAGAAACAACTCCAGACATACTCAGCCACCTCATCTTTGACAAAGGAGCCAACCACCCTCATTGGAGGAAAGATAGCCTATTTAATAAATGGTGTTGGAAAAACTGGATTTCAACCTGCCAAAGATTAAAACTAGACCCATACCTATCAACATGCACTAAACTAAGATCAAAGTGGATTAAAGATCTAAATATTGACTTTTTTTTCTTTTTTTTTTTTGGTACCGGGGATTGAACTCAGGACCTTGCGCTTTTGAGGCAGGCAGTGGAACCACTGAGCTAAATCCCCGGCCCTTAAAGATCTAAATATTCAGACAGAAACACTAAACTTGCTGGAAGATAAGTTAGGTAGAACTCTTGAAGACAGTGGCATAGGAAAAGACTTTATGAACAAATCCTCAGTAGCATGGGAGCTAGCACAAAGAATCAACAACTGGGATCTCATCTTATTAAAAAGCTTCTGCACTGCAAGAGAAACCACCAACAGAGCTAAGAGACAACCTACAATGTGGGAAGAAATTTTTAGCAGTTGTATCTCAGACAAAGGTCTACTACTGAGATTATATAAAGAATTGAAAACAATCAGACCCCCCAAATTCAAAGACCCAATTCAAAAATGGGCTTCTGAAATGAACAGACACTTCTCAGAAAAAGAAGTAAAAGCAGCAAATAAATATATGAAAAAATGTTCAACATCACTGGTCATTCAAGAGATGCAGATGAAAACAACACTGAGATTCCACCTCACCCCAGAAAGAATGGCTGCTATCAAGAAATCAACCAATAGCAAATGCTAGCAGGGGTGTGGAGAGAAAGGAACCCTTCTCCACTGTTGGTGGGAGTGCAGACTGGTGCAACCACTGTGGAAATCAATATGGAGATACCTCAAAGAACTAGGACTAGAGGTCCTATAAGACCCAGCTATTCCCCTGCTGGGTATCTTCCCCAAAGAATTAAAAGAATCACACCACAGCGATATATGTGCACCCATGTTTATAGCGGTACAGGTGTAATAGCTAAAGTTTGGAAACAGCCCAAGTGCCCATCAACTGGAAACTGGATAAAGAAGATGTGGTTTTTTAATAAAATGGAGTACTACTCAGCCATAAAGAATGAGAAACTAGAGACATTTATTGCTAAATGGATGCATACTGAGGCCATACTCTTGGGTTTTTTTGTTTTTTTGTGGGGTTTTTTGGTACCAGAGATCAAACTCAGGACCTTGCACTTTCGAGGCAGGCGTTGGAACCGCTGAGCTAAATCCCCAGCCCGAGGCCATACTCTTAAGTGAAATAAATAGGACACACATGTATAAATCCTGAATAGTTTCTCTAGTGTGAGAAACTGAAAGTGTAAATAAGGATTAAAATGATTAAAATGAATAACTGATAATTTGAAATAGGAAGAAAAGGTCCACAGGGGTAGAGGTGATGGGAGGGGAAGGGAAAGGGAAGAAGGGAAAGGAAAAATTATGAGAAAAGAAAAAAAAATGGAAACAAAATCTATGTAATTAGGGAAGGGTGGAGGGGGTGAAAGGTAATGGGGGAAAAATAAGAACTAAGATACATCATGTACAGGCACCCAGTGATAAATGTAAATGTACTGTATACCTAAAATGTACCAATAAAAGAATTAAAAAGAAAAAAAAATCCCAACAGCATATCTTACAGAATTAGAAAAAACAAATCCTAAAATTAATTTGGAATCAGAAGAGAACTAGAATAGCAAAGGTAATTCTGAGCAACAAAGGCAAAGCAGTGGGCATCACAATCCCTGACTTTAAATTACACTACAAAGCTACAGCGATAAAAATAGCATGGTACTGGCAAAAGAACAGACCCGAGGATCAATGGAACAGATTAGAGCATGCAGAAACAACTCCAGACATACTCAACCACCTTATCTTTGACAAAGTAGCTAAACACCTTCACTGCAAGAAACACCTTCTTTAATAAATGGTGCTGGAAAAACTGGTTTTCCACATGCCAAAGATCAAAACTACACCCATATCTTTCACTATTCACTAACCTAAAATAGAAATGGATCAAAGATTTAAAAAAAATTTTTTTTTGGTACCAGAGATCGAGGCAGGCAGCAGAACCACTGAGCTAAATCCCCAAGCCGCCACCTGCCTCGAAAGCACAAGGTCCTGAATTTGATCCCCAATACCATAAAAAAAAAATTAAAACTGAAACATTAAATCTGCTGGAAGAGAGAACAGGCAGAATGCTTGAGGACATAGGAGTAGGCAAAGACTTCATGAACAAAAAAACCCAGGCCACATGGGAAATACTACAAAGAATCAACAAACTAGGGCCTCACCTTAATAAAAAGCTTTTCCACAGCAAGAGAAACCACCAACAGAGTGGAGAGACAACCCAGAGTGGGAAAAAAGTTTTATCAGCTATTCAGATAAAGGACTATTATCTAGAGTATATAAAGAACTTTAAAAATTCAGAAAACCCAATGCAAAAATGGGCATCTAAAATAAAAACACACTTCTCAGATGAAGAACTAGAAATGCCAAATAAATATATGAAAAAAATTTTAACGTCACTGGTCATTCATGAAATGCAAATTAAAACAACACTGAGATTCCACCTCACTCCAGAAAGACTGGCTGCTATAAAGAAATCAACCAATAACAAATGCTGCAGGATTAAATTCACTGATAAAATCTTTCCCCAAACTACTAAGTGGGGGTAAGTATAAACACCTGAGTTGGAACTCACTGGCTGCGCCTGAACTTGTTTCCAGTTATGTCCTCCATAATGTGATTTTTACAGATCAAAGGTAATACTGTATATTAAAGATCAAATAAAGATGTTCTTTAAGTGAGAAAAACAAAAAAACCAAATGATGCAGGGGCTGTGGGGAAAAAGGAACCTTTCTCCACTGTTAGTGGGAGTACAGACTGGTGCAACCACTGTGGAAATCAGTGTGGAGATTTCTCAAGAAATTAAAACTAGAGGCTCCATTTGACCCACCTATACCTCTTCTTGTTATCTTCCTAAAAGAACTAAAAGCATCATACTACAGCAATATATTTTCTCATATTAATCCCATTCCCTTCTATCCTTTCCCCTAGAGCCCTCCCACTTCCTTCCCCTTTGCCCCTTTTCTTCCTATTTCACATTACCTACTATACATTTTAGTCCTTATTTACACTTTCAGTTTCTCACACCAGAGAAACTATTCAGGATTTATACATGTGTGTCCTATTTATTTCACTTAAGAGTATCGCCTCAATGTGCATCCTCTTAGCTATAAATGTCTCTAATTTCTCATTTTTTATGGCTGAGTAGTACTCCATTTTATGAAAAAATCACATTTTCTTTATCCAGTCTCCAGTTGATGGGCATTTGGGCTGTTTCCAAGTTTTAGCTACTACAAATTGTGCTGCTATGAACATGGGTGCACATATATCACTGTGGTATGATTCTTTTAATTCTTTGGGGATGATCCCCAACAGTGGAATAGCGGGGTCAAATAGGACTTCCAGTCCTAGTTCTTTGAGGTATCTCCATACTGATTTCCACAGTGCTTGCACCAGTCTACACTCCTACCAGCAGTGGAGAAGGGTTCCTCTTTCCCCACAGCCCGGCCAGCATTTGTTATTGGTTGATTTCATGATAGCAGCCACTCTTTCTGGAGTGAGGTGGAATCTCAGTGTTGTTTTCATTTGCATCTCTCGAATGACCAGTGATGTTGAACATTTTTTCATGTATTTATTTGCTATTTCTACTTCTTTGTCTGAGAAATGTCTGTTCATTTCAGATGCCCATTTTTGGATTGGGTCTTTAAATTTGGGAGGTCTGATCTTTTTAAGTTCTTTATAGATTTGAGATAGTAGACCTTTGTCTGAGGAAAAGCAGGTGAAGATTTTTTCCCACATTGTGGGTTGTCTCTTCACACTGCTGGTGGTTTCTCTTGCTGTGAAGGAGCTTTTTAATGAGAAGAGATCCCACTTGTTGACTGCTTGTGCTACTTCACGGGCAACTGAGGTTTTGTTCATAAAATCTTTTCCTACACCGATGTCTTCAAGAGTTCTACCTAACCTCTGTTCCAACTGGTTCAGAGTTTCTATTTTAATATTTAGATCTTCAATCCATTTTGATTTTAGTTTAGTGCATGGAGAGAGATATAGGTCTAGTTTTAATCTTTGGCAAGTTGAAACCCAATTTTTCCAGCACCATTTATTAAAGAGGCTATCTTTCCTCCAGTGAGGGTGTTTGGCTCCTTTATTGAAGATGAGATGGCTGAGTGTGTCTGGCGTTGTTTCTGCATCTTCTAATCTGTTCCACTGGTCCTCAGGTCTGTTTCTTTGCCAGCACCATGCTGTTTTTAATCACAATAGTTTTGTAGTATAGTTGCAGGTTAGGGATTGTGATAGCCCCTGCCATGTCTCTGTTACCTAGAATTGCTTTTGCTATTCTGGGTCTCTTCTTGTTCCAAATGAATTTTTGGATGGTTTTCTCGAAGTCTGTGAAGTATGCTGCTGGGATCTCAATTGGAATTGCATTAAATCTATATAGCAGTTTTGGAAGTATGGCCATTTTCACTACATTAATCCTTCCTACCCAGGAGCACGGGATCTCTGTCCATTTTCTGATATCATCTTCAATCTCTCTTTTCAGAGTGCCATAGTTTTCAGAGAAGAGGTCTTTGATTTCTTTCGTTAGGTTGATTCCTAGGTATTTCAGTTTTTTGGATGCTATTGTGAAAGGAATTATTTGCCCTATTTCTCTCTCAGTGAGTCTGTCATTGGTGTACAGGAAAGCTATTGATTTTTGTGTGTTGACTTTGTAACCAGCTACTTGACTGAATTTGGTTACTAAGTCTAGAAGGCTTTTGGTGGAGTTCTTGGGGTCTTCTATATACAGTATCAGGTCATCTCCAAATAAAGACAATTTGACTTCTTCATTTCTTATCTTTATTCCTTTTCTTTCTCTTCTCTAATTGCCATGGCTAATGTTTCCAGAACTATATTGAACAACAGTGGTGATAGTGGACATCCTTGTCTTGTTCCTGATTTTAGTATGAAGGATTTCAGTTTTTGACCATTTAGTATGATATGGGCTGTTAGTTTTTCATAGATGGCTTTTATCAGTTTGAGGTAGAGACCATCTATTCCAATTTTTTGCAGGGTTTTTATCATAAATGCATGTTGGATTTTGTCAAATGCTTTTTCTGCATCAATTGAGGTGATCATATGGTTTTTGTCCTTGGCTCTATTGATACAGTGTATTACACTGATTGATTTGCATATGTTGAACCACCCCTACATCCCTGGGATGAATCCCACTTGATCAAGGTGTATGATCTTCTTGACGATCTTCTGCATTCTACTTTCCAGTATCTTATTAAGGATTTTTGCATCTATGTTCATTAGTGAGAGTGGTCTATGGTTCTCCTTTTTGGTTGGGTCTTTCTCTGCTTTGGGGATCAAGGTGATGCTCGCTTCCAGGAATGAATTTAGGAATATTGCTTCCCTTTCAATTTCATTGAAGAGTTTAAACAGGAGTGGTAGCAGTTCCTCTCTAAATGTCTTGTAGAATTCAGCAGTGAAGCCATCAGGGCCCGGGCTTTTCTTAGTTGATAAGTTTTTAATTACATTTTCAATTTCATTGGTTGATATTGGGTTGTTTAGAATTTTTAGGTCTTCTTCCTTCTACTTTGGTAATTCATATGTATCTACAAATTTGTCCCTTTCTTCTGTGTTGTCCATCTTATTGGCATATAGGTTCTGGAAGTAAGTATTGATGATCCTCTGGATTTCTGCTGGGTCTGTTGTCATTTCACCCTTTTCATTCCTAATTGCATGGATTTGGGCCTTTTCTTTCCTTTTTCTGACAAGGTTGGCTAGGGTTTGTCAATTTTGTTGATTCTTTCGAAGAACCAACTCTTGGCTTCATTGATTTTTTGTATCATTCTCTTAGTCTCCATCGCATTGATTTCTTCTCTGATCTTTATCATTTCCTCCCTTGTATGAGCTTTGGGGTTGTCCTGCTCTTCTTTTTCTAGAAGCTTGAGGTTCAGCATCAGGTTGTTTAATTGGACTCGTTCTGTTTTCCTAATATGCATATTCACTGCTATGAATTTCCCTTGTAAGACTGCTTTCATTGTGTCCCATAGATTCTGATATGTTGTATTGTCATTGTCATTTAATTGAAGGAACTGTCTGATTTCTTCTTGAATTTCCTCTGTGACTCATTGGTTATTCAGAAGTGTGTTGTTCAATTTCCACGTGTTTATGAAATTTTTCCAGTTTCTTTTGCTATGGATCTCCAATTTCATCACACTATGGTCTGATAATATACAGGGGATAACTTCAATTCCTTTGCACTTACTTAAACATGTTCTATGTGTGAGTATGTGGTCTATTTTGGAGAATGACCCATGTGCAGCTGAGAAGAATGTGTATTCTGATTTTGTGGGGTGGAAGACTCTGTAAACATCTGTTAAGTTCATTTGTTCAAGAGTTCGATTGAGTTCTAGTATTTCATTACTTATTTTTAGTCTAGTTGATCTATGCATTTGTGACAGTGGGGTGTTGAGGTCCCCCACTACAACTGTATTAGTGCATATATGACTTTTCATGTCCGTATTTGTTTTATATAGTTGGGTGCACTAGCGTTTGGTGCATAGATATTTATGATTGTCATCTCTTCCTCTTGGATTCTTCCCTTTACAAGGATGTAGTGTCCTTCTTTGTCTCTCTTAATCAGTGTTGGTTTGAAATCTACTTGATCTGCAAAGAGGATGGCTACTGTTGCTTTTTTTCAGGGTCCTGTCGCATGCAGTATTGTTTTCCACCCTTTAACTTTCAGTCTATGAGTTTCCTTTTGAATTAAGTGTGTTTCTTGTATGCAGCACATTGTTGGATTTTGCTTCTTGACCCATTCTGCCAGTCTATTTCTTCTGATTGGTGAATTGAGACCATTAACATTGATGGTTATAACTGAAATGTATTGACTTGTCATGGCCATGACTTTTTCTTTTTGTTGGGTTCTCCCCCTTTCCATTTAATTTCTTGTCATGCCAGATGGGTTCATTCTGCTTTGCTTCCTGGGGTTGTGATCCTCAATGTCTCTTCCTAGGACATTATGTAAAATTTTTTGGAGTGCTGATTTGGTATTCATGAAGTTCCTAAGGTGCTCTTTGTCATGAAAGTATCTTATTTCTCCATCCATTTTAAAAGATAGTTTTGCAGGGTACATCAATCTGGGTTGGAGGCTGTTTTCTTTTAGGGCTTGGAATATGTCACTCCAAGAATAGGCCTAGAATATATCACTTCTCAACTTGTGTTTGGAAGTCTGCTGTGATTCTGATGGGCTTTCCTTTGTATGTGATTTATTTCTTTTCTCTAACTGCTTGTAGAACTTTGTTCTTCTGTTGAGTTTCTGAAATCTTAACAATTATATGCCTATGTGTAGATTTTTTTTGATGAAGGCTAGTTGGAGTCCTATATGCCTCACTTATCTGTATGTCAAGCTCTTTTCCCATGCTTGGGAAGTTTTCTGCCATTACTTCTGTAAAGAGTTTTTTTTGTCATCTGCACTCTCTCCTGTTTCTTCATTGACTCCAATCAGTCTTATGTAATTCTTCTTTGCATCATCTAGCAGCTGTTGGATTGATTTCTCGTGTTCCCTTATAATTTTGAAGCAATTTTTCTTTTGCTGGTCATTAATTGCAATCTTATCTTCTATATCAGAAATTCTGTCCTCACATTGGCTCATTCTGCTGTGTAGACTTTCAGTGGAGTTTTTCATGTCCTGGAAATCTATTTGCATGTGTTTTATGGATTCCATTTGTTTCCTATGTTGGGATTCCATCATGTTCCTGAGCTCCTCTCTAGATTTATTAATCATGTCTTGCACTAGGAATACAATTTCTCCTGTTATCTGGGAAATTATTTCTGATTTCATTTTTCCAGATCCCCTTTTGTTGCCAGTTCAGGGAGTCCAGGTGGTTGAGTATCAGAGTGTTCCATCTCATTTCCCTTTGGGGTTGCTGTAGGTGTTCTGGAAGTCTGGTTTTGAGACTTATTTACATGTTTTCTCATTTCAATTGGGGGGGGGGTGCTGTTGGCGACCGTGAGGATCACCTTCTCTGAGCTGGGAGAGGTGGGACAGGGGCCAGGAGTGGTGGTAGGGATGGTGGCCCAGAAGCCCCTTCCTCTAGGCGGGGAGCAGCGGGAGGGATGGTGGCCGGGAAGCCCCTTACTCTGGACCAGGAGCAGTAGGACAGTGGCTCAGAAGCCCCTACCTCTGTGCTGGGAGCAGCAGGAGGGATGGTGGCCTGGAAGCCCCTTCCTCTGGGCTGGGAGCAGCAGGAGGAATGGTGGCCAGAAAGCCCCTTCCTCTGGACCAGGAGCAGTAGGATGGTGGCTCAGAAGCCCCTATGTCTGAGCCGGGAGCAGCGGGAGGGATGGTGCCTGGGAAGCCCCTTCCTCTGGACCAGGAGCAGTGGGACGGTGGCTCAGAAGCCCCTACCTCTGGGCCGGGAGTGGCGGGACCCAGTACGGTGGTCTGATAGTCTGGTAGTCTGGTGTCCTCTGCATCTTTGTAGTGTGGAACCAGGTGGCTGTACAGAGGAGCGGGGCGGGGGGGGGGGGGTCCTTTGGATTGCTGCCGGGGCACGGGCTGATTCAGCGTGTTCAGTGCGACTCGCGACCTGGGTAGGGCGTCCGCAGACCTGCCTGTCTGCAGCAAGGGGACCCCACGTGTTCCTCATCACTCGCGACCTCAGTAGGGCATCCGCAGACCTGCCTGTCTGCAGCAGGCTGATTCGGCATGTTCCACGTGACTTGTGACCTTGGTAGGGCAAGAGACCATACTCTAAAGTGAAATAAACCGGACACACATGTTTACCACATTATTTCTCTGGTGTGAAAAACCAAAAATGGAAATAAGGACTGAAATATATAATGGATGTTGGGAAATGGGAAGAAACTGTTCAAATGAGAAGGGAGACAAGGGAGGACGGAGAAAGAAGGAAGAGGCAAGAAAAAAAAGGGAAAATAGAAGGAAAAAATGGAAACAAAGCTTTTGTACATAGGGAGGGGAGGGCCTTGAGAGAGGAATTGGATAAAATAAAGTTTATTAAAAAAAATTAAAAATAAAAAGAATTAAGACATTTTATACAGATGTACCAACTCCCAACGATGAATGCAATCATTATGTACTATAAACATGTATTAGTAAAAGTAAAATTTTTAAAATAAAAATAACATTCAAATAAACAAGAAGAGGAACAATAGTTCTTTCCCAGAAGTCTATTTCATTTTTTAAAAGTTCTCAATATACATCCATTGGTATATCTTTTCTAATTTATTCTCCAAAATTTAAAAAACAAAACTATTTTATAGTAATTCAGGATGCTGCCATAGTATCTTCTATAGCATCACAAGTGAACTCTTTTTCTACTGATGTTATAGTGTGAAAAGAAAATTCAAACATATGCAGTATTCACCCTCCATTAATAGAAAACCAAAGCCTGAAATGGGTGACCTACTTACATTCCATGCTTTCTGCTGTTAAAATAGAACCACAGTCCCAAAGAAAGTAACATTAAGGAATTAGTACAGGATGAAGATCCCTCATCTGAAAGTCTAAAATCTGAAATGCCTCAAAAATCCAAAACTTTGTGAGCACCAAGAAGAAAATTTCACCACATGAAACATTGTTTTCTGCACAAAATTATTAAAAATACTGTATATAATGACAGCATAGTGGTGCAAACCTATAATCCCAGCACCTATGGAGGCTGAGGCAGGAGGATCACATTTTTGAGGCCAGCCTGGGCAACTTAGTGAATCCTTGTCTCAAATAAAAATAAAAATAAAAATGATTGGGGATGTAGCTCAGTGGCAGAGTGTCCCTGGAGTTGATCTTCAGTACCACACATACACATATACTATATATAGTATAAAATTACCTTCAGGTAAGGTATACAGGAAACATAAATGATTTTCTTGTTTACACTTGGGTTCCATCCGCAAGATGGAACACTATATATATGTAAGTATTCCAAAATTTGTTTTAAGACCTGAAGTCAGAAACACTCTGGTTTCAAGCATTTCAGAAAGGGATATTCAACCTGTACTGTGAATGTGAGAAGAATGGGTCTTGATCAATTTATTATAAAGTTTCGGTCTCTCCTGACACTCTCCTGACACTTGATAGCCATTTGCTATTCTAGACATGAGTACAAACTACACTATAAAATTGATAAAAATCAGCTGTTGCCTACAATACATATTAACGAGCAACATACACAGAAATAAAGTCACCAAGATGAAGAAAAGTTCTAAACCACAGGAACAGATTGCAATTAAAGTTCTGAAATATCAGGCAAGGGACAGAATTCAAAATTAATCAAGTGATAAAATGTTGGCCCTCAGTAAGGACCTAGAAAGTTCCTAGATCTGAATATCTCATTTTAATAGATATAGAACAAATATAAAGGCCAACAAGCAAGTACTCAAAATGGAATTAATCACATCCTATAGTTGATTTAATCCTCTACTCAAACCAATGAAAGTAATATTTAAAATAACTAATTTAGAAATGTGCTAATAAAGTTACCACTGCGAAGGAGAAAAAAGCAAAAGCAACTCTTATCCCAAGAATTTCTTAGCAGTATGCAAAACAGGAATTATCAGTCTTTTTCTCTGATGAGATCTACATTTAAACATAGAAATAACTTGGTGAGATAGGAGAACAAAATATGCAGAGAGGCACAGATGTGCTCTCTTGGTAAATCCCCACAGTGATTTAATTGGCCATAAAGAGGAGTTTTGACTGTAGCTTGCAGTTTGCCGATGGTGATGATAAAAGAAACAATAACAATTAGTCAGTGGTTTACATGAATTACTTCATTAAATACTCAGACAGCTTTATTATATAGACTGTGTTAGCATCCTCATTTACACATATAGATTAGGAAGAAAGATTAAGGCATTAAGTCCAAAGTCAAAACAGAAACAAAGCCAAGATTTAACTCCAAGTCCACCTGACTCCAAATAAAGCCAGTGCTCTCAACTATTATGTTATACAGACTCTCCCATCAGCAATGGTGGTAAGCAGCATGGTGCAGAAAGGAAGTACCAGCACAACAACCAAACAGATCACCTTTGAAGATCAACAATTGAGAATGACTCAATAGGAAATCCCTGATGTGCACTGCTGCACCCATCAGGTGAAATCAACCAATGGACAGAAAAAAAAGGAGATGAGAACCCAGGCATAGCTAACTGTTAGGCAGTATTAAATTACAAATGCCACAAATAAGAAGGAGCAAACTATTAATTTTCAGAAAACTGAGGACAACTTATTTGTCTGGCTCCAGTTGAAGAAACTCTGAAAAATCTATTTGAATTTTGTCTTTGGATGATCACATTTTCCTTGAAATTTTGACTTTAGGACAAGAAAGAAAATACCATTCAGTACTATTCACTCTTTGAAACCTAAGCTGGTTAACATTTATATATACCTAATATATTAATGTGCCAGATATAATCATTCTAAAATTTTTAGCAATATACAATTTTAATGAAAACAATTTTTCTTCTTTCAAACTGTTCCCCAAATTTTGTCTACTGGCAAATCTAATCCAGTTTTCACAAATAAATACACATGGTTTCTCTTATACAACAGAACAAGCCAAACATTAGAAAGTTGGTAAATTTTCCATTATCCGACATCGACAAAACCTGTACCTTAGGGCAACACATACAGATAAAGATTTCAATATGAGTACATTCATCCCTTCCAGAAAGCTTAGAAAAACAGAAACTTTCTTCTGGCAAAATTTAATGCAAAATTTTACACACAAAAAAATACAGGTGCAAAATTAATTTTAAAAGAAGAGATAAATTTTAAAACTTCTTGTGAATGGGAAAAGATGATTTATGCCACATTAAAGATTTTATTTACATATTTTAATTTTAGCAAAGATGAATGCATAAAAACATTAGGTCTCAAAAGCATAGGTAAAAATCTTTTTAAGTACAGAAACATTTTCTACATTTTATCAAATTTTACACACCAAAGCGTTGAAATATGAGTTGTTACTGTTTTATAATCTAACATGGCATTAAAACAATTATCTTTCACAGATGCCATTCTGAACTGTGTATATAGGACTCCACCTAGTGGTAATAAAATAAACATAAAAAATTTTAAAACAAAAACTAAAATGCCTAAATTGGCTCAGAAAATTAATGCTTTTATCATTAAATGTCTTAACTGAGTCTACTTTGATTCTTTTGACAGATGCTATAGTCTATAAATAAGATAAACGATTTAGTAATATTCCACAGATTCGATTTTGTAAGAAAAATCTCTTGATGAAAAATAACATTCACAAGGTATCATGACAAAAGAACTAACGTTACTGGGAACACAGTAGGACAATTTTCATTTAAAAAGCACATAATATCATTGTACTATTTTTGGTATATTTGTCGTTCACTATATCTTTATTATAAAGAATAAATCAATCACAATATCTAAGAAGAAAACAAAATGCATTCGCTTCCTGAGAAATAAATTTTTACTCAAGTAAGTCTACACATTGAGAGAAACTGATATAATCTCAAAGTACCTAATCCTAACTTCCCTAAACTACCTATATTTACTGGAATACTTTACTTTCTTCCCTAAGCAAAATGAAAATGGCTTTATGCTGTCCCAGAATGCAATGCTATGTAACAGGATGGAGATACTAATTGCACAACCATGAAAGAGCATCATCGAGGATGACTTCTATCTACATACTGTGCAATGTGAAAAGATACTCAGCTAAAGTGGCTGTCACTTCAATGGTGGGCACTGGCACTGGCAGAACTCCTTATAAATTTTATTATGTCAATCAATTGCTTTTAAGAAAAAGAGTAGGAAGGAAATGGACATTCAAATACTCAAAAACTATGTGGAGAAATACTTTTCAGAAATCCCTGGGCACAAATGACACTACTTTTACCTTTTGGTATCTCACAAACCTTTATCAGAAAAACTGAATTTCACTTTATGACAAAATTCTATCACTGGTAGGGGAAAGGAAAGAAGGGAAAGGAAAAAATATGAGAAAAGAAAAAAATGGAAACAAAGTCTTTGTAAATAAGGAGGGGTGGAGGAGTTGAAGGAAGGGCAGGGGAATGGGGAAAAAATAAGAACCAAGATATATCATGTAAAGGTACAAGTTCCCAATGATTAATGTAACTGTATTGTATACCTAAAATGTACCAATGAAAAAAAATTCTATTACTTACATCTGACTTTCTTTGGATGCTTTTTAATGTCATTTTCCACACTTTCAAACATTAACCACGTTTTCTGTCAGTTCCTCAAATGACATGGCAGCCTTAATTTTATATTTCTAGCAACAAAAATTACTTTTGTATACTTTTAATCATTCTTTTTTCTTCTAGTTTATAGGTATTTTTCATCAATACTTCAAGTGGCATATCAAGCTCAATTTCTTAGTATTCAATCTTAGTATCACTGTGTATTTCTAATACAAATTAAATATTTCATATTAACGAAATTACTTATGATACTTCTTTAGCAATTTCATACATATATATACCAAATTATTTTCAAATTCTGGGTGTCAATCTCAGTGGTTAATACTAACGTTGGTTATTAATATTTCCTGAATATTAAATATAAAACCACTCTATGATTGCCAGCTTTTGACAAACTAAACATTCTTTGTGTGTGTGTGTGTGTGTGTGTGTGTGTGTGTGTTACTAGGGATTGAACCCAGGGCTTTCACACTAGACTACAATCCTAAACCTTTTTTGTTTTATATTTTGAGACACAGGGTCTCACCAAATCACTAAGTTGCCTAGGCTGGGCTTGAACTTATTATCCACCTGCTTCAGCCCAAAATTTCAGTAACGATCATGTAAGAACAATGGGCTAAAATACTATTCAAAGTAGCACATAAGTTATCATTTGGGAGAAGGGCTCTTTTTTCATAAGATCACATGATGTGGAATTTTTAAACAACAAATAGTAAAGAGATCATGTATCTAAAATGTACAAGGGCTGGGGATTTAGCTCAGTGGTGCCGCCACCTGCCTCACAAGCACAAGGTCCTGAGTTCAATCCCCAGTACTAAAAAAAAATTTTTAAATAAATAAAAATAAAATGCACAAAAGGTTTTCTCAAAGGAGCCACTCAAAATCGGAAAAAATATTTCTAAATTTCGATCCCCGGTACCAAAAAAAAAAATATTTCTAAGCTATAAGGCTTAAACTAACAAGAAAAAAGATGATCAATATAAAAGCATTATTTCCAGTACTTGATACTTTTCCAACTATTTTATCAAATACACCAAGCATGAATAACAACTTTCCAATAACTTTCCTCAATAACAAATAAGAAATTAAATAGATCCAAGGCAGAAAGAGCCAAAGATAAAAGAAGGTTCGTTCCAATGATATTTATTAAGCATTGCATAAGTATATACGCAATAGAAACTGGAAATCAGGTGCAGAAAACAGACATACATACAGGCAACTTTGATACAGAGGATAACTGTTGCTTAAATCATTAAAATTTATCTGCACTGACCCTAAGTCTTTAAAAGCAAAAGTAAATGAATTAGTTTTATGACACAGGCTCAAAATTCTCTGACACATCTTATATTGAGAGGTAAGGTCTATAACCTCTTTAAATCTGAGAAAGTCTGGGACTACTTTGACCAATGGGATGTGACAGAATAAATGCTACATGACTTCAGATGCTAAAAAGGGCCACACAACATCTAACTGGACTTCTTTACACATTTTGGGGAAAGTCATCTACCATGTATGAAATTTAAGTATCCTAAAAATGACATGCTGGAGAGGCCATATACAGGCACACACAGTAACAGCCACAGCTGCCTGCAGTATGAATGAGCCATTGTGGCTGTCTAATCAGTTTGAACCTTCAGATGGCTTAAATCCCAGCAAATACCTGACAGCAACAATTATCTGCCTATAACCATGCTATAGTTTATATCTTAACTGACTCCCAAAGATGAATATGTTGGAGGTTTGGTCCCCAGAGAGGATTATTTGGAGGAGATGGAACCTTTCTAATTGAGTTTTTTCTGAATTCCTGAATAAAGATTTCCAAGTACAATACAAATTATGTTGACATTTGCATAAAATACTTAATAATATTAAACTAAAATATTGTCAAGGATATTTACTTTTTCTATATTCTTTTCCTTTTGGTACTAATTCTTTATGGCACCATCCTAAATTCACTTTTCCATCCCAAGGATCTATTTCTCCTACCATACATATGTCTCCATACTAATCTTAAACTTCCTTCAATCTGAGGGCCGGGGATTTAGCTTAGTGGTTCTGCCGCCTGCCTAGGAAGCGCAAGGGCCCGAGTTCGATCCCCAGTACCAAAAAAAAAAAAAAAAAAAGAAACTTCCTTCAATCTTCAGCATTAAGACAATTTCATAAATAAGCATAATAACTTTTCCATTACCTGGAATTTTCCCAGCCCTTTTACATAAAATCTGTACTATACTTTTATTTTTTATTCGAGTACTGTAAAAATACAAACTGGAAATCTTAATATCAGGAATCAGTTCACTAGAGGGCACCCTTCACCAAAAAGTAACCTCTAAAAATATAAGTAAATCCAGAACATGATGTCAATCTCATACTCAACCTAATTAAACACCTATGTACTAAAATTAACTCCCATGTACCTATGAAATCAAAATAAAAATCAGATTTCTACCCTTTTTTGAAGGTGTTTTATCTTGTTACCTATTGCTTTAATATAGTGATTTAAAATAGCTGAACAGAACCGCAAACACCACAAAAATTCTCCAATTCCAGGCTCTTATAAGTATGGACAATATTGTATAGGACAAAGTTTTATATATTACATACTTCCTGACATAGAGGAAGTATTCACATATTGAAAGAACACATATAAAAATAATTTTGCTGAAGAACCTCTTAAAGTCAGTGTTTGCATTTAAAATAAATATATAAAAAGTATATACATCTATTATACTAAAAAGTGATGGGAAATTAGCACTGATGCATTAACTAAAATCTAAAAAGGAACTGAACATCAATCAAATACAAACAAAAAACATATTTTCCTCATCTTCATCAGCATTACAACACCTAAAATGGATGGTGTGTATGATTTGCTCATGGTAGAAGTCATAGACACATAATGCTAAAATTGCTGAATGAAAAATAACCTAAAATTTCTAACTGATATATGAGATTTTTAACCTTCTCAACTACATAATAACATGATTCTATGGGAAAAGTAAGTTAATATTTAAAAATTAATTTTGAAGGTCCTAGAAAAAAAGCATCATTGTATAAAGTATATCCTGAAGGGAAAAAACGGAAGTTTCCAAAATTGCAGAAAATATTAAAAATGAAAGTCAGGGATGGGTATGTAGCTCAGTTGGTACTTGACTAGCATGCCCAAGGCCCTGGGTTCAATCCCCAGAACTGCCCCTCACAAATGAAAACACCAGATGAAGATGCTTTTAATTCTACTTTTGAATGAAAGTCTTCCCATTATGAAAAATACATGTTATATACTAATATATAATACATAGTACATGTAAATACACATGCATATTTAAAGGTATGAACAGGTATTTGCAGATGTTGACTTTTTAAAAAAGATATCAAATTATAAACTTTTATTACAAATTTAAAATGAAGTTCTTATAAATCTCAATTTGTCCAGGAATGAAACCATTTAAAAAATCTTCAAAGGTATATTGAGAAAAGTGATACTTCTTTCAGAAACACATTTATTATTACCAAAAAGACATACAGGGGTCCTCCCTGCCAAAGACACCCTAGACTGGAACAAAGAGAATAAAGAAAATTGAAGAGATGAGACCCAAGGTCAGCAGTCATTTCAATATTGACACAATAGCAAATTCAATTCCCAACTAAAAAAAATTATAAAATCCTAAACCAGTGGTGGCAAACCTATGGCACACATACCACAGCCGGCTATTTGTATCATTGAAACCTCTAAAGGGTTCACCATCACTGTCCTAAACCATAAAATGGCAGAGCCAAAAGTTGCCACTCCACCAGCTAAGAATTTGTCCACTCCCAAGGCCAAGCAAGTCAGAGGAGAGTAAATGTTGGCTTACCCTCTCTGTCGCCATCCAATTTAGTCACCCAAAAGGAAGAAATGAATATGAAATTACAGCAATAATAAAAGATTGGTGCTGAAAATCTTAAGTGGTTGCTTTTTGGATCCACTGACCAATAACTAAACCACTTGGATAGAATTTTTAATTATTTTTACCTAAAAATGTTGCTTTTTGACAAAATATAATTTTTTTTTGGTACTAGGGATCAAACTCGGGACCTTGCGCTTGCAAGGCAGGCAGTAGACAAAATATAATTTTTAAATTAATATGTGATTTTTATGATGTGTTTGTCAAAAGACAAAGAATTTACCAAATAAGTATATTCAGAAGTAGTATGAAGAAAAACAGAAAAACAGGTTACCCTGAATATACCACCTCACAGATGAAAGAAATGAGGATGAGATATTAAAGAATTTGCTCAACATCATGTAGCTAGTAAAATGCCAGAACCAGGTATATAATACAAATCATGGAGACGCCAAATCACCCCGCTGCAGACAGGCAGGTCTGCCCATGCCCTACCGAGGTCCTGAGTCTCACAGAACACGCCAAATCAGCCCGCTGCAGACAGGTAGGTCTGCCCAAGCCCTACTGAGGCCCTGAGTTGCACAGAACACGCCGAATCAGCCCACTGCACACAGGAAGGTCTGTGCATGCCCTGCTGAGGTCCTGAGTCACGTGGAAGACACCGAATCAGCCCTCTGCAGACAAGCAGCCACCTGGTTCTATACTACAAAGACTCAGAGGACACCAGACCACCAGACCAAGGTACTGAGTCCTGCTGTTCCCGGCCCAGAGGTAGGGGCTTCTGAGCCACTGACCCACTGCTCCTGGTCCAGAGGAAGGGGCTTCTCGGTCACGATCCCTCCCACTGCTCCCAGCCCAGAGGAAAAGGCTTTTGGGCCACCTACTGTCCCGCCACTCCTGGCCCAGAAGAAGGGGCTTCCAGGCCACCATCCCTCCCACTGCTCCCAGCCCAGAGGGAGAGGCTTCTGAGCTGCCATCCCACTGCTCCTGGTCCAGAGGAAGGGGCTTCCTGGCCACCATCCCTCCCACTGCTCCCAGCCCACAGGAAAGGGCTTTTGGGTCACCATCCTTACCACTGCTCCCAGCCCCTGTCCCACCTCACCCAGCTCAGAGGAGGTAATCCGTGCAGGCCCTAACAGGCCCCCACCCCAGTCAAAATGAGAAAACAAGTCTCAAAACCAGACTTCCAGATCACCTACAGCAACCACAAAGGGAAATGAGATGGAACACTCTGATACTCAACCACCTGGACCCACTGAACTGGCAACAAAAGGGGATCTGGAAAAAATGAAATCAGAAATAATTTCTCAGATAACAGAAGAAATTGTGCCCCTAGTGCAAGACATGATTAATAAATCTAGAAAGGAGCTCAGGAACATGATGGAATCCCAAAATAAGAAACAAATGGAATCCATAAAACAGATGCAAATAGATTTCCAAGACATGAAAAACTCCACTGAAAGTCTACACAGCAGAATGAGCCAATGTGAGGACAGAATTTCAGATATAGAAGATAAGATTGCAATTAGTGACCAGGAAAAGAAAAATTGCTTCAAAATTATAAGGGAACATGAGAAATCAACCCAGCAGCTGCTAGATGATGCAAAGAAGAATAACATAAGACTGATTGGGCTCAATGAGGAAACAGGAGACAGTGGAGATGACAAAAAAAATCTCTTCACAGAAATAATGGCAGAAAACTTCCCAAGCAGGGGAAAAGAGCTTGACATACAGATAAGTGAGGCATGTGGGACTCCAAATAGCCTTGATCAAAACAAATCTACACATAGGCATATAATTGTTAAGATTCCAGAAACACAACAGAAGAACAAAGTTCTACAAGCAGTCAGAGAAAAGAAACAAATCACATACAAAGGAAAGCCCATCAGAATCACAGCAGACTTCTCAACACAAACCATCAAGGCAAGAAGAGCTGGAGTGACATATTCCAAGCCCTAAAAGAAAACAGCCTCCAACCCACATTGATGTACCCTGCAAAACTATCTTGCAAAATGGATGGAGAAATAAGATACTTTCATGACAAAGAGCACCTTAGGAACTTCGTGAATACCAAACCAGCACTCCAAAGAATTTTACACAATATCCTAGGAAAAGACACTGAGGATCACAACCCCAGGAAGCAAAGCAGAATGAACCCATCTGGTATGACAAGAAATTAAAAGGAAAGGAGGAGAAGCCAACAAAAAAAAAAAGTCATGGCAATGACAAGCCAATACGTTTCAGTTATAACCATCAATGTTAATGGTCTCAATTCACCAATCAAAAGAAATAGACTGGCAGAATGGGTCAAGAGGCAAAATCCAACAATATGCTCCATACAAGAAACACACTTAACTCAAAAGGAAATTCATAGACTGAAAGTTAAAGGGTGGAAAACAATACTCCATGTGACAGGAACCCGAAAAAAGCAGGAGTAGCTGTCCTCTTTGCAGATCAAGTAGATTTCAAACCAACACTGATTAAGAGAGACAAAGAAGGACACTACATCCTTGTAAAGGGAAGAATCCAAGAGGAAGAGATGACAATCATAAATATCTATGCACCAAACACTAGTGCACCCAACTATATAAAACAAATACTAACGGACATGAAAAGTCATATATGCACTAATACAATTGTAGTGGGGGACCTCAACACCCCACTGTCACAAATACATAGATCAACTAGACTAAAAATAAGTAATGAAATACTAGAACTCAATCGAACTCTTGAACAAATGAACTTAACAGATGTTTACAGAGTCTTCCACCTCACAAAATCAGAATACACATTCTTCTCAGCTGCACATGGGTCATTCTCCAAAATAGACCACATACTCACACATAGAACATGTTTAAGTAAGTGCAAAGGAATTGAAGTTATCCCCTGTATATTATCAGACCATAGTGCGATGAAATTGGAGATCCATAGCAAAAGAAACTCGAAAAATTTCATAAACACGTGGAAATTGAACAACACACTTCTGAATAACCAATGGGTCACAGAGGAAATTCAAGAAGAAATCAGACAGTTCCTTCAGTTAAATGACAATGACAATACAACATATCGGAATCTATGGGACACAATGAAAGCAGTCTTACAAGGGAAATTCATAGCAGTGAATATGCATATTAGGAAAACAGAACGAGTCCAATTAAACAACCTGATGCTGAACCTCAAGCTTCTAGAAAAAGAAGAGCAGGACAACCCCAAAGCTCATACAAGGGAGGAAATTATAAAGATCAGAGGAGAAATCAATGCGATGGAGACTAAGAGAATGATACAAAAAATCAATGAAGCCAAGAGTTGGTTCTTGGAAAGATTCAACAAAATTGACAAACCCTTAGCCAACCTTGTCAGAGAAAGGAAAGAAAAGGCCCAAATCCATGCAATTAGGAATGAAATGGGTGAAATGACAACAGACCCAGCAGAAATCCAGAGGATCATCAATACCTACTTCCAGAACCTATACGCCAATAAGATGGACAACACAGAAGAAATGGACAGATTCCTACACACATATAAATTACCAAAGTTGAACAAAGAAGACCTAAAAATTCTAAACAACCCAATATCAACCAATGAAACTGAAAATTAATTAAAAACTTATCAACTAAGAAAACCTGGGCCCTGATGGCTTCACTGCTGAATTCTACAAGACATTTAGAGAGGAACTGCTGACACTACTCTTTAAACTCTTCAATGAAATTGAAAGGGAAGCAATACTCCTAAATTCATTCCTGGAAGCAAGCATCACCTTGATCCCCAAAGCAGAGAGGGACCCAACTGAAAAAGAGACCTATAGGCCAATCTCACTAATGAACATAGATGCAAAAATCCTTAATAAGATAATGGCAAACAGAATGCAGAAGATCATCAAGAAGATCATACACCCTGATCAAGTGGGATTCATCCCAAGGATGCAAGGATGGTTCAATATATGAAAATCAATCAATGTAATACACTATATCAATAGATCCAAGGACAAAAACCATATGATTATCTCCATAGATGCAGAAAAAGCATTTGACAAAATCCAATGTGCACTTATGATAAAAACCCTACAAAAAATTAGAATAGATGGTCTCTACCTCAAACTGATAGAAGTCATTTATGAAAAACCATCAGCCAATATCATACTAAATGGTCAAAAGCTGAAATCCTTCACACTAAAATCAGGAACAAGACAAGGATGTCCACTATCACCACTGTTGTTCAATATAGTTCTGGAAACATTAGCCTTGGCAATTAGACAAGAGGAAGAAATAAAAGGAATAAAGATAGGAAATGAAGAAGTCAAATTGTCATTATTTGCAGATGACATGATACTCTATATAGAAGACCCCAAGAACTCCACCAAAAGTCTTCTAGACTTAATAACCAAATTCAGTCAAGTAGCTGGTTACAAGGTCAACACACAAAAATCAACAGCTTTCCTCTACACAAATGACAGACTCACTGAGAGAGAAATAGGCAAATAATTCCTTTCACAATAGCATCCAAAAAACTGAAATACCTAGGAATCATCCTAACGAAAGAAATCAAAGACCTCTTCTCTGAAAACTATGGCACTCTGAAAAGAGAGATTGAAGATGATATCAGAAAATGGACAGACATCCCCTGCTCCTGGGTATGAAGGATCAACATAGTGAAAATGGCCATACTTCCAAAACTGCTATATAGATTTAATGCAATTCCAATTGAGATCCCAGCAGCATACTTCATAGACCTCGAGAAAACAATCCAAAAATTCATTTGGAACAAGAAGAGACCCAGAATAGCAAAAGCAATTCTAGGTAACAGAGACATGGCAGGGGGTATCACAATCTCCAACCTGCAACTATACTACAAAGGTACTGTGATAAAAACGGCATGATACTGGCAAAGAAACAGACCTGAGGACCAGTGGAACAGATTAGAAGATGCAGAAACAACGCCAGACACACTCAGCCATCTCATCTTCAATAAAGGAGCCAAACACCCTCACTGGAGGAAAGATAGCCTCTTTAATAAATGGTGCTGGAAAAATTGGGCTTCAACTTGCCAAAGATTAAAACTAGACCTGTATCTCTCACCATGCACTAAACTAAAATCAAAATGGATTAAAGATCTAAATATTAAAATAGAAACTCTGAACCAGTTGGAACAGAGGTTAGGTAGAACTCTTGAAGACATGGGTGTAGGAAAAGATTTTATGAACAAAATCTCAGTTGCCCGTGAACTAGCACAAACAATCAACAAATGGGATCTCTTCTTATTAAAAGGCTTCTGCACAGCAAGAGAAACCACCAGCAGTGTGAAGAGACAACCCACAATGTGGGAAAAAATCTTCACCTGCTCTTCCTCAGACAAAGGTCTACTATCTCAAATCTATAAAGAACTTAAAAAGATCAGACCTCCCAAATTTAAAGACCCAATCGAAAAATGGGCATCTGAAATGAACAGACATTTCTCAGACAAAGAAGTAGAAATAACAAATAAATACAAGAAAAAATGTTCAACATCACTGGTCATTCGAGAGATGCAAATGAAAACAATGCTGAAATTCCACTTCACTCCAGAAAGAATGGCTGCTATCATGAAATCAACCAATAACAAATGTTGGCGGGGCTGTGGGGAAAGAGGAACCCTGCTCCACTGCTGGTGGGAGTGTAGACCGGTGCAAGCACTGTGGAAATCAGTATGGAGATACCTCAAAGAACTAGGACTGGAAGTCCCATTTGACCCCACTATTCCACTGCTGGGGATCTTCCCCAAAGAATTAAAAGAATCATACCACAGTGATGTATGTGTGCCCATGTTCATAGCAGCACAGTTTGTAATAGCTAAAACTTGGAAACAGCCCAAATGCCCACCAACTGGAGACTGGATCAAGAAAATGTGGTTTTTTTATAAAATGGAGTACTACTCAGCCATAAAAAATGAGAAATTAGAGACATTTATAGCTAAGAGGATGCACATTGAGGCGATACTCTTAAGTGAAATAAACAGGACATACATGTGTAAATACCGAATAGTTTCTCTGGTGTGAGAAACTGAAAGTGTAAATAAGGACTAAATGTATAATAGGTAATGTGAAATAGGAAGAAAAGGGGCAAAGGAGAAGGAAGTGGGAGGGCTAGGGGAAAAGATAGAAGGGAATAGGATTAATATGAGAAAATGGAAAAATAGGAACAAAATCTTTGTAAATAGGGAGGACTGGAGGGGATGAAGGGAGGGCTGGGCAAGGGTGAAAAGTAAGAAGCAAGAGAGACTATGTAAAGGTGCAAATTTCCAATGATGAATGTCATTATATTGTTTACCTAAAATGTACCAATGATTAGAATGAATAATTGATAATGTAAAATAGGAAGAAAAGGTCCAAAGGGGTAGGGGTAGTGGTAGGGGCTGGGGAAAGGAAACAAAGGAAAAGAAAAATGATGAGAAATGGACAAAATGGAAATAAAGTCTTTGTAAACAGGGAAGGGTGGAGGGCATGAAGGGAGGGCTAGGAATGGGGAACAAATAAGAGCCAAGATGCATTCCCAATGAGAAATGTAATTGTGTTGTATACCTACAATGTACCAATAAAAGAATTTAATACAAAAAAAAACCCACCAAATCATGAACTCTTACGAAGGACTAAGGGATATTGCAGGGAAAAAAGTAAAAGAGGCTCACTGCAAAAATCATCAAACATTCAGTTGCTGATTATGTCAGCAATATGTTCAATGTTCATTTACACAGTATCCTTCTCGACTAAGACAATGCCAAATTAATGAATTCTCTCTAAGCTTGTGTACAGTAAAGTAGACATGAAAATAGGAATGAAAAGGAAAAGTAAAGAATTGTACTGGTTTTTTTCTGTCATTTAGAAATAAAAAGGATATTGGGGGGGTTGAAAGTTCAGTGACTTTTCTTGCACCAAGCAGCCTCCTCTCTGAAAAAGAATAAACTAGAGGATGGCCTTACTTAAGCTGCTGGAGGCCTAATGGAGAACTGCTGAGAAAGAACCTAAATCATTGTATTGTGTCTTTATTTCAAGGGCTAAACCTCCTCTTACCTGGCATAGTTTCCACATGTGGGACCTTTCCTCCACTAAGTACAGATCTGGTCACATTTCTTCCTGCTGTCAACCTTAAGTAGGCAAAAGTTTTATTTAAATTAAATTTTAATGTTTCTGACATTACAGTTTTAGTTATCTGACACTCTAGAAAGCAAAGCATGTGATCAAGAGTGTATAGACTCTGGGGCCAGGGATTTAGCTCAGTAGTTCCATCGCCTGCTTCACAAGTGCAAGGACCCAAGTTCGATCCCCGGTATAAAAAAAAAAAAACAGTGCATAGACTCTAGAGTCAAATGGCTGACACATCCATTTAATTCCACCACTTATGCAATGCCTGAAGCAACGACCTAAATGATCCCTACATCAATTTTCTCATTTGCAAATGGATATAATAATGATCCGTCATTTGCTTCTTCTGAAGATTAAATGAAATAATGTATTTAAGTATTTAAAACACTAGCACATACAAAATATTCAATAGATGTTAATTATTCCAACTGTTACCTAGGTGATCTCTTTTATCTCAGGAACAAAGATCTTAACTAAAGAATTACTTTAGTTTATATACTTATTCCTAGAATTTAAAAAAAAAGAACCTCCTGAATTTCAAAATAAGGAAATAATTTATATATATATATACATATATATATAAATATACATATTCTGCCACGTTACTCAACCATCAAGAGTATGCCTTACAGAGTGCTTATAAAAAACATTATACTAGGTATTATCCAATATTAAACTTTAAAAGGGTAAACATGCATACACATACACAGATATACTACCAGGAAAACCTGGAAATATCCACACTACATATTAATCCAGCATTTTTGAGTGTTTTGTTTTCTTTTTTGTGTACTAGGGCTGGAACCCAGGGCCTCATATATACCAGAGAAGCACTCTACCAGACCCTGACTATGAGGTTTTTTTAATAATCTTTTTTTTTCTTTACATTCACTATTTTTTTTTACAGTATCGGGGATCAAACTCAGGAAGGACCTTGCACTTGCAAGGTAGGTGCAGCATCAATGAACTAAATCTCTGGCCCCTGAGTATGAGCTGTAAATGATATATATAAATATGAAATTTTTCCTTTTTTTTTTGGTACTGGGGATAGAACTCGGGTCCTTGCACTTGTGAGGCAGGCGGCAGAACCACTGAGCTAAATCCCCGGCCCTGAAATTTTTAATCACTTACCAGTCCGATTATTTGAATACAAGGTGACCAAACTTGCATATTTTTATTAATTTTTATAACAGGAAATATAAAAACAACAATTTTATCAAATTTATTCAACAATTTTTCTGTGTATGGTACAAGTTAAAACATTCAATACACAATACAACATTACAGTCTTTCCAAATTCTTTTTGCATTATTGTCTTTCTTTGAACAACATACCTTACACTGTCATGTTGGCCTTTCCTTTTTTTCTGTGGGTGGTATAATTTCAATAAAATATGTACCCACTAAAAGGAATGATGAAGAAGTCAATGATGTACAACCTGATTGGCATTTCACTGTCCTATATTTTTCAATCGTTTGGTCTAGTTAACCTAAACTAAATTGTAAATAATTTTTGGAACACCCCTGTTTTGAATAAATAGCAAACAAGTTCCATACTGTTTGCTCCAGAAGGTGCATAAACATTTTGTAATATTTTTTCCTCATTTTTTGATTATAAAATAGCTTGTTAAATGTTGGTCAACTCTGTCAACACCACCCTCACAATTATTATAATCACTGACCACTATTGGAATTTTTTTAGTTTCATTTCTTTCAAGTTCTATCATTTCTGTATTATGAAGAGTTGACAGTAAGGAGATGTCTTTTTGTCTTCCCATTTCATAAGACAGACTCTTCCTCTCATGCAACTATTTCTCCCTTTTTTCCTTTTGAAGATTTTTTGGCACTTCCTTCCTATTCAAACTCAGTGTCCCAAATGTGTCAGTTTTGTATTGTAAAAGAATATTATTGTGGGCCAGGGATTTAGCTCAGTGGTTTCCCGACTGGTGCGCAAGAGCAAGGACCCAAGTTCGATCCCTGGTACCAAAAAAAAAAAAGGAATATCACTGAGTTCTGGAGAATTATACCTAATGTATTTATGATAAGTTTTTATAAATTATAGCTCAAAACTATAGATTATTTTTCACACAAAAAATATAAATTAGTAAAATAAAATAACCAGAACTTACTAGATTTCACTATAAACAAACGTCAAATGCAAACACAATGTTCTAAATAAAACATATGCAAAAAACAATCGATATGAAACTAGACATATGAGTGTAACAAGAATCGACTGATTGAAATGACACCTGCCCAAGTGACTATCTGCTCAAGATAGTCAGTAAACAAACACACTGCCCAAACACACTTGAACTGTTAAGTGGCTAAATGAAAATTTTCTAATAAAAAAAAAGGGTAAACTAATTTTGGTGGAGAAAACAAGATGAAAATTATATATCATGTAGCTGTAACTTCAATGATTTTAGGAGAGTAAGGGGCAGTACTAGGAATTGAACCCAAGAGCCCTTGCACTGAGTTACAGCCTCAACCCTTTTTTAAATTTGTTTGAGATAAGAGTCTCCCTATGTTACCCAGGCTGAACTCAAACTTTCAAACCTCCTCCCTCAAGTACCCAGAGTGCTGGCATTACAGACATACACCACCAACTCAAGCTTCACTCAACAAATACTTAACAATAGCCAATATTTTGCCAAGCAACACTGGAAAGACTGAGGAGAATCACAAGTTCAAGGCCAGTCAGAACTCTGTCTCAAATAAAAACTTCAGGGCCAGGGATTTAGCTCAGTGGTTCTGGCGTCTGCCTCGCAAGCGCAAGGTCCTGAGTTCAATCCCTGGTACCAAAAAAATAAAAATAGAAATAAAAAATAAAATAAAATAAAACTTCATTCAATAAATATTTACTGCACACCTACTATACTAGAAAAAAACTAGAACTAGTATCAACAATGATTATTCTTTAGTAAGAATAAGTGATTTTTCATTTCTCTGTTTTCTATATTTTAAATGAAGGTTTTTATCATTCAATTCAAAAGGAATTTAAATAAAAGTTGTTATACCATTATTCTGCTATCTAACATAGTAGATATTCATTAGATACATATGACAACCATGGGCCTCAGGTATAACTTCATTAGGCCTATATTTAATACATACATATTCATACACATTCTAAGACATATATTACACACAACTAAATAACATTTTGTAGCATTTAAGAAGTTCATGCTATAAGAATTCATGCATTCAAAAATATGTATGTTTATCCACGTAGAATGCAGTGTTTTATGATGCAAACACTTCACAGAAGAAAAAACAACTATGATGGGAATTCAATAATAGGTAATACTCAAATAGGTAGAGAAATAAAAAATGTATTCAGTCATGGGTAAAGACAGGAAAGGGCATGATGTGAAAAAGACAGTTTTACTTATATGAAAATGTCTTTTATTAGTATGAATTCCATTATAACTCTTACAACTATAATTCTTAAATCTTTTGGGGGCTGTGGCTTGGGGGTAAGACTCTCCTCTGTCGTTGTGATGAAACTTACAGATCTTCTCCCCAGATAAATACACAAACACAACAGAAAGATCTACTTTCTTTATGAAAATTGTTGCACGTTCCCAATGTTGGATACAGCAGCGTAGCCTCCTCCAATCCCTGTGTATTGCACTAGAGGTGTACAACTGATAAAAGCTGGTTCAATCTGATACACTTTCAGGAATTTTGAATAAGAATTCAAAAATACTGACTGTACTTGTCTGATACACAGAAGCTATAGGTGGTCATCTTCCACCATGCAAAGAGGGAAGAAGAGAAAGCCAGACTTAAAGGAAGAATGAACACACAGAAAGAAAACAGATGCATGGTCTTCCACTTTTTTGTTCTAGTCTTTTGAAAAGTTTGCCTGGCCCAAGATTTTTTGAGAAACCCAGAGCAAGATTCCATCATTTTTTTCCTTTATCCTTAAGTCAACTCAAATTGGTTTGGTTCTCGATGAAGATACTCACACACTCATACACATACATACATACATATCTTACAATTAGAAGAGGTTTACAAACTCCTTGTCTGACCAATACATTAGAGCATATTTTCTCAAATGAATAGATAATAAACATACCACAATAATGATCATCTCAGCCTTCAATCTAATTTTCAGTTTGTATCAAGACATAAAAAATGCTGGGAAGAAATACTACATACTAATCCAGAAATACGGCTTTCTAGGCATACTTGAAGTTAACAGACTCCTGAGAAAGAGCATGTCAAACAGGTCTCCAGAATAATGATATCATATGAGATGATGATAATATACAACCTATCCTTTACATGCTCAATTTTTTTCAAAACATCTACAATATTGTAATGCTAAGTAAAGAATTCAGGGTAAGGTATGTATCCCAAACATGTATACCTGTACTGCTACTGGGTATCCAAACCAATTAGATATCCTGTAGCTGCAGAGTACAGTAATTGAGAGTCTCTAACAACAGAAAAAAAGTGTATAAACATATCACAGAATACTGAAAAAAATTTCTTACTTACAAAATATTCACCTTCTGTGTATTTTCCCAAAAAATATCTCAGCCAATTTGCTATATATGCTTTTTAAATGGTTTATAAAATAATGACCAGGTGTTTCAGTTGAAAATATTTTGTCAAATAAATTTTAAATGACAGAGATGATATATCCCATTTTGTTTTAAAAAGTGAGAAGAGGTACAGAGCCATGCAAATCTTATATTTATTATATATCACAAACATATTAATAAAATAGTAAAGTTTCATTTGTAAAATAAAGTACCATAAACTAAAAATTTTTAAAAGGACATGATCACATCTTAAATAATCATGACCTGTCAAAGCATCAATAACAAGCAAAGGCAAAAAATGAAATATTATTTTCTCTATATTTCCAACGTTAAATTTTATTTGCCTTGTTTTCTTCTATGTACAACTTCTGTGTCTTGTTCTTGCTAATAGTATCCTTTTCCTATGCACAGGAAAGAACCTAGCACAGTTTGTTAGTTAACATTACTTACTATAACTAGAGTCGACATTGTTGTAGTATTGACATTATAGACATTAACACTCACTCACTGTAATTCTGGATACAGTGTACAGCACAATCACTAAAGGAACATCCTCTACAGTGAAACCTGAATTTGTAATCAGCCAACGCAGATTTGCAATAGACTTCCTTCTTCCTGTTTTTACATTTCTGACCAAAGAGACACCTCTTCCTGTTGACTTTTGTACTACCTGGTAAAATGCAAAGACAAGAAATGGAAATTCCAATACATATTAACTGTATTTTTCCTCTAGGATAAATAATTGCTAAAGTAAATCTTAATTCAAAATACTTAAACAATTAAACAGATTAATGAATGTGGGTATAGATTGCTTCCCTAGAACACTTCAGAAAAATCAACTGAAAATATCAGACTATCTGGAATAGCTCTAATGTGTATTTTGCCAAATAGCTACAGAGATATGCTCTACCAAAGTCCTTTACAAGAATATTAATCTAAAATTAAGGGGAAATTTGCTGAAGGATTGACTTCTTAGTAAAACAACAAAAAGAAATAAAACAATATTTGTTAATGGAAAACAATCACTGAGTGTTACATTTATTAAGTGCCTATTATTACGTTAAAAACTATAAATGAACAAAGATATTTATAAACCCCCAAAATAGCAACAAACTTTCACCAAACATATACTACAGTATATCAGAGAAGAGAGAAACAAATTAATGAAATTAATGACTTCAACACACCTCTGCCAATCTAAAAAAGAGCAGGTAAAAAGTAACATAAGGCTTTAGAAGATATAAAAAAATTAATAGCTATGTGCATATATTTTATGATCCCAATAAAAAAAAAATACACCTTCATTTCAAGAGCATATAGAATATTCATAAAAACCAACCACATATTAAGCCACAAATAAAACCTCAATGAATTTGAAAGAACAGAAATAATACAAATTGATCTAAATATGATGTATTAATAAAATTAGAATTTTTAAAAACACTATTTTAAAACATTTGGATCAAAGAGAAAATACAAAAATAAAACAGCACAATTTCTTTAAAATAGCAATAAGGAGGGCTCAGTGGTTCCGACCCCTGCCTTGCAAGCACAAGGACCCTTGTTCGATCCCTGGTACCAAAAAAAAAAAAAAAAAAAAGCAATAAATATAATAGATCAGAATATATGGGATGTAGCTATGCATAATATATGTGTATATGTGTGCTATATATGTAATACTAGATGTAAAGCAAAACCATCAGAGAAAAACTTACAGCATTAAATAATTGTATCCATAAAACAAAAAGGTATAAAATATAAGAAGAACTAGAAAAAGAATAAAAGAAACAGCCAGGGATTTAGCTCAGTGGTTCTGCCACCTACCCTGCCGGCACAAGGACCCCAGTTTGATCCCCAGTACCAAAAAAAAGAATAAAAGGAATCATTAAAGATAAATGCAGGAAAAAAAATAAGCTGGAAAATTAGTGAAGGTAGTAGGTCCAAAACAGATTTAAAATAAAATTAACAAAACACAGACAACCCTCTAACTAACCTAATGGACAAGGGTAGGGGGGTTCAGTAAAGCTGCAAATACCCAAAATTAGAACTGATAAGAGGAATATAATCATCAAAAGGAGTACTGGGCATAGTGGCACATGTCTGAAATCCCAGCACTCAGGAGGCTGGGGAAGGAAGATCGCCACAAGTTCAAGGCCAACCTAGGATACATAGCGAGTTCAAGGCCAGCCTGAACTACATAGGAAGACCCTGTCTCAAAAAAAATAAGAGAAAGGTAGAAAAATTACAAAATTCTATTACATTGCACTACTCTGTCCAAATGTCTTTGGGAAACTTGAAAAAATGGATAATTTTTCAAAAGAACGCAACTCATTGACCACCTAGGGACAGAAAATCTAAAAGAGAAAAAATTATCACAGAAGAAACAGAGAAAGGAGTTAGATGACATCTCCACACAAAGCATCAAAGATAGCTGATTTTCAGAGAGGTAATTCTAAGAAACCCTTAAAAATCAAATAATTTCAGAGCTAATCCTATTATGCAAAACACAGAAAGAAAAAGGAAGCTTCTAATTTTGTTTAAGGAAATTAACATACATTGATTCAAAGATCAGAAAAAGAGCATACCAAGGAACAAAACTACTGACCAATCTAACTTGTGAATAACAATATAAAATAAAATCTTTAAATGCAAACTAGAGCTTCTGGTGCAGATTTTTCAGCCTTGCATCACAGATCTATCAGTCTCCTGATACGAACCCACAAGAGACAGAGCAGTGAGCTCCACACCTTTGACTGGATCCTTTGGATCTCCAGTGTGGAGACATACCCTCTGCACTCTTCCACATCTGATTCTGTGGGTGGCCATTCTGCCCTTGTAACATCCCTGGAAAATTATTAACTGGGTTTCCACTTGCCAAAGATTAAAACTAGACCTACATCTTTCACCATGCATTAAACTAAAATTGAAATGGATCAAAGATCTAAATATTAAAACACAAACACTAAATCTGCTGGAAAATAGAATAGATAGAACTCTTGAAGACATTGGTGTAGGAAAAGACCTTATGAACAAAACTGATTGCACAAGAAATATCACAAAGAATCAACAACTGGGATCTCATCTTATTAAATAGCTTGTGCAAAAGAAACCAACAGAATGAAGAGACAACCCACAGTTTGGGTAAAAAATTTTGCCAGCTGTTCTTCTGATAAAGGAATAATATCTAGAATATATAAAGAACTCAAAAAAATCAGACACCCCCCCCCCAAGGATTTAAAGACCTGATCAAAAAATGGGCATCTGAAATAAAAGACACTTCTCAGATGAAGAATTAGAAATGGCAAATAAATATATGAAAAAATGTTCAACATCACTGGTCATCCAAGAGATGCAAATCAAAACAACATTGACATTTCGTCTCACTCCAGAAAGAATGGCTGCTATCAAGAAATCAACCAATGAGCTGTGTGAGATCGTTCCGGGTGGGCCGGACAGTGGCTACTGCTGCTGCTCCTCGACGGTCGCGCCATGGTGTATGAGAAGGTGGAGGCACTGAGGAAGCAGAGGCTGGCCGAGCTGCAGGCGAAACTCGGGGATCCTAATGATGCAGCACAACAGGAAGCAAAGCACAGGGAAGCAGAAATGAGAAACAGTATCTTAGCCCAAGTTCTGGATCAATCAGCCCGGGCCAGGTTAAGTAACTTAGCACTTGTAAAGCCTGAAAAAACGAAAGCAGTAGAGAATTACCTTATACAGAAGGCAAAGTATGGAGGGCTAAGTGGGAAGGTCTCAGAACAAGGTTTACTAGAAATCCTTGAAAAAGTAGGTCAACAAACAGAAAAGAAAATGACAGTTAAATGATTCCCCGTGGTTAGGTTGGTGGGAGCAGATCTGCTGAGTGGTGAGTGCAGTGATCTTCACACACTATACCTGGGAAGTACGACACCCATCCATCCACTAGGGACCGTTTTCCACACCCACAGCAGTTCACAGCACACAGAAACCTATCTCCATAAGAAAACATTAAAGCATACTATGACACACTCAAGAATCATAAAGTTTATTGTTTCGTTTCCATCGTTTGGCACATACCCAAGGCACATTAGAAAATTAGAGATCATAAATTATTTTGTAGAAAAATAACCAATCCCTTCCTTCTACACATACACAAGTATTTCCAAGAACATGCACAAAACCATTTCCCTATTACAAAGTTACTTAAAAATGTACCAAGGACAAACCCATGTTTGTAGCTGTAGGCTAATAACATTAAAAAAAAAAACAGTATAATCTATAGAAATTTATAAAAAGTAATACATGGCAGTAATTTCTAACTTAAAAAAAAAAAGAAAGAAACCAGTAACAAATGCTGGAGGGGCCATGGGGAAAAAGGAACCCTTCTCCACTGTTGGTAGGAGTGTAGACTGGTGTAACCACTGTGAAAACCAGTGTGGAGATTCCTCAAATAACTAAAGAAGAATAAGCTTGAGACATTTCCAGCTAAAGGGATGCATCCTGAGACCATATTCTTAAGCAAAATAAATTGGACATACATGTTTAAACAGAAACCAAAAGTGGAATTAAGGACTAAAATGTATAATAGATACTGGGAAATAGGAAGATAATGTTCAAATGAGGAGAACAAGGGAGAGGGGAAGGGGAAAGGATAAAAAAAAGAATAGAAGGAAAAAATAGAAACAAAATTTTTATAAATACGGAGGAGACTGAAAATAGGAGTGGAAGGTAGGGAAGGGGGATGAGGGGAAAAAAACGAGATATCATGTACAGGTACAAATTCCCTATGATGAATGTTATCATTATGTATATCTAAAATATACCAATAAAAAAAGAGAAAAAAGAACTCATTACACAAGAAAAAGAAAAGCATACTAGCATACAGAATCCAATAGTAGTTAAAAGACCAAATCATCATGACCAAATATACAACACAACAAACTAAACCATAAGAGTGACCTAGTAAACTAACAAAGACAACTAGGGAAAGAAAATGTGAAATAGAGCCTTCCTGTGGTCAGAACAAACCTGAGATTGTCCAAAAAACTACCACTGCACTTAAACAGGTATGTGTACACCTGTGCTCACAGGAGCATTATTCACAATGGCCAAAAGATGGAAGCATTACCAATGCCCACTGATGAATAATGATTAAACAAAATGTACTATACACATACAGTGCAATATTATTCAGCCTTTAAAAGGAACAAAGTAAGACATGTGCTACAACACACATGAACTTTAAGGACACTATGCTGAGTGAAATAAGTCACAAATGGACAAGTATATGACCATTCTTACATAAGGCATACATAGTATTCACATTCATAGACATAGAAAATAGAATGATGGTTGACAAGAGCTGGTGAGAAGGGAAAACAGGATGTTCATGTTTAGTGGGTAGAGTTTCAATCTGGGAAGATTAAGTACTGCAGACAGATGTAATGATTGCAGAACACTGTGAATGAACTTAATGGCATACAACTTTATATTCAGAAATCATTAAATTTTATGATATATGTATAAATTTATGATATATAATTTTGTTTTATGTATTTATCATAATTTTTTAATAAAAATTTTACAAGATTGTGAAGATGAGAATTCTTGGTAGTGCATTTAGAAATGTCTCCCCTGGGCCCGGGATTTAGCTCAGTGGTGCTGCCGCCTGCCTCGCAAGCGCAAGGTCCCAAGTTCGATCCCTGGTACCAAAAAAAAAAGAAATGTCTCCCCTGATGGGTGTGGTAGCCCACACCTACAATTCCAGCACTTGGGAGGCAGAGACAGGAGGATCATAGTGAGTTCAAGGCCAGCCTGGGCTGCACAGGAAGACCCTGTCTCAAAAAAACCCAAAAAAGAAAAAAAGAAATGACTTACCAATTAAAAGTATTCCAGGTCCTTTTTGCCTCAAATAAAGAATTGGATGAGATAAGCCAAAAACAGTGCCAAAGGTTTATTTGAAAAGTGAGGGGTGAATGGGGTAAGGCAAAAACTGGCTCTGTAGAGACAACTTGGGCCAAATAAGAGCGAAAGGATAAAAGAAACAAAAATAAAAGTACACCTTGTGTCTAGGAGACACAATATGGGCTACTGTGAAGAGTCATGATAGTGGGCTCCTCGTGGTGTCTGCATCTTTATATGCAGTACACATCTTGTGGGAACCCAGGAGAAGTTCTACATATGAAGTCCTGGAAATTATCTGGAACTGTCCTGGGATCTTATAATTGATAGGTCCTGCTTATTTTCCCAGCCAGCTTTGCCACACCCTACTTCCTATATCAAGGAGAGTTAACTGGGAAAATCATTAAGCCAAGAATACAAAATAGAGAAATAAATTGAAAAGTTACATCATTTAGTACTTTGACTTTTATTAAGCACAACGTGGTTGGAGGTATTCTACTCGCTGAAGTATATGGTAGATGCCTGTTACCTGTTAGTGCACTTATCTCCCAGATACAAAGAACTCACACCTATACACTGTCTCCAAACCTACAAGTAGGAAGCACTCCACACAATGACACCTGGAAGATTATGCCCCACCTCAATCCAATATGCACACAGTAACCTGCAACCAATGTCAGATTGTGATAGTGAAGATAAAAGCTCTACCTTGGGGGAGGTAATTGTGTCATTCAAGCTCTAAAACCCAGGGGTTTAAGTTAAGGTTAGACTTCATCCATGGCACAGGAACCCAGAAAAAAGCAGGGGTAGCAATATTATTTGCAGACAAAGTTGATTTCAAACCAAAACTAATTAAGAGAGACAAAGATGGTCACTACACCCTTGTGAAGGGAACAATCCAAGAGGAAGAGGTGACAATCCTAAATATATATGCACCAAATACTAGTGCTCTGAACTATATAAAACAAATATTAATGGACATGAAAAACCAAATAAGCACTGATACAATTATAGTGGGGGACCTCAATACCCCACTGTCACAAATAGACAGATGATCTAAACAGAAAATCAACAATGAAATACAAGAACTAAACCAAACTTTTGAATAAATGGACTTAATATATGTCTACAGAGTGTTCCACCCCACAAAATCAGAATACACATTCTTTTCAGCTGCACAGGGGTCATTCTCCAAAACAGACCATATGCTAGCTCACAGAACATGTTTAAGTAAATGCAAAGGAATCGAAGTTATCCTCTATACATTATCAGACCATACTGCAGTTAAACTGGAGATCAATAGCATAAGAAACCGCAAGAACTTCACAAATATGGAAACTGTATAATAATCTCCTGAACAACCAATGGGTCACAGAGGAAATTAAAGAAGAAATTAGACAGCTTCTACAATTAAATGATAATGCCAATACAACATACAGGAATCTATGGGACACAATGAAAGCAGTTCTACAAGGGAAATTCATAACAATAAATGCCCATACTAGGAAAATAGAGCAAGCTCAAATAAACAATCTAATGCAGAACCTCAAGCTCCTAGAAAAACAAGAGCAAGACAAACCCAAAGCTCGTACAAGGGTTATAAAGATCAGAGCAGAAATCAATGCAACGGAGACCAAGAGAATGATACAAGAAAATCAATGAATCAAAGAGTTGGTTTTTCGAAGGAATAAATAAAATCGGCAAACCCTTACCCAATCTTATCTAAAAAAGGAAAGAAAAGGCCCAAATCCATGCAATTAGGAAAGAAAAGTATGAAATCACAACAGATCCAGCAGAAATCCAGAGGATCATCAGTACCTCCTTCGAGAACCTATAGTCCAATAAAATTGAAAACAGAAGAAATGGACAGATTCCTAGATACATATGAAGTACCAAAGCTGAAGGAAGAAGATATAAAAATTTTAAACACTCCAATTTCAATCAGTGAAACTGAAAACATAATTAAAAATTTGCCCACAAAGAAAAGCCCAGGTCCTGATGGCTTCATTGCTGAATTCTACAAGAAATTTAGGGAAGTTAATGCCACTACTTCTCAAACTCTTTAATGAAATTGAAAGGGAAACAATACTCCCAAATTCATTCCTGGAAGCAAGCGTTACTTTGATTTCGAAAGCAGAGAAAGACCCAACCAAAAAAGAGAACTACAGGCCAATTTCCCTAATGAACACAAAGGCAAAAATCCTCAATAAGATATTGGCAAACAGAATACAGAGGGTCATCAAGAATATCATAGACCTTGACCAAGTCAGATTCATCCCAGGGATGAATCATATGCAGAGCAATAAATGTAATACACTATATTAACAGACTCGAGGACAAAAACCATATGATCATCTCAAAAGATGCACAAAAAGTGTTTGGCAAAATCCAACACCGATTCATAATAAAAACCCTACAGAAAATTGGACTAGATGGTCTTTATCTCAATCTGATAAAGGCTATCTATGAAAAACCAACAGCCAGCATCATACTAAATGGTCAAAAACTGAAAGCTTTCACGCTAAAATCAGGAACAAGACAAGGATATCTATCCAATATCACCACTCCTGTTCAATATAGTTCTGGAAACATTAGCCACAGAAGTTAGACAAGAGAAAGAAATAAATGGAATAAAGACAGGAAAGGAAGAAGTTAAACTGTCATTATTTGCTGATGACATGATACTCTACATAGAAGACCCAAAAAACTCTGCTAAAAATCTTCTAGACTTAATTGACAGATTCAGTAGAGTGGCTGGATACAAGGTCAAAACTCAAAAATCAATAGCTATCTTGTACACAAATAACAGACACACTGAGAGAGACATGGGGGAAATAATCTTTTTCACTATAGCATCCAAAAAAATTAAATATCTGGGAATCAAGCTAACAAAGTAAAAGACCTCTACATTGAAAACTACAGCACTTTGAAAAAAGAGATTGAAGAAGATATCAGGAAATGGAAAGACATCCCTTGCTTCTGGGTAGGAAGAACCAATATAGTGAAAATGGCCATACTTCCAAAACAGCTATATAGATTCAATGCAATCCCGATTCAAATCCCAACAGTATATTTCACAGAACTAGAGAAAACAATCCAAAAATTCATTTGGAACCAGAAAAGACCTAGAATCACAAAAGCAATTCTAGGCAACAAAGATATGACAGGGGGTACCACAATCCCCAACATGAAACTATACTACAAAGCCACTGTGATAAAAACAGCATGCTATGGCAAAGAAATAGACCTAAGGATCAGTGGGATTGATTAGAAGATGCAGACACAACTTCAAACATACTCAGCCACCTCATCTTTGACAAAGGAACCAATCACTCTCACAGGAAGGACAGCCTCTTTAATAAATGGTGCTGGAAAAACTGGAATTCAACCTGCCACAGATTAAAACTAGACCCATGTCTTTCACCATGCACTAAACTAAGCTCAAAGTGGATTAAAAATCTAAATATAAAAACAGAAACACTAAACTTGCTGGAAGATAAGTTAGGTAGAACTCTTGAAGACAGTGGCACAGGAAAAGACTATGAACAAAACCTCAGTAGCATGGGAACTAGCACAGAGAATCAACAACTGGGATCTCATCTTATTAAAAAGCTTCTGCACTGCAAGAGAAATCACCAACAGAGCTAAGAGACAACCTACAATGTGGGAAAAATTTTTTACCAGCTGTTCCTCAGACAAAGGACTACTATCTAGAATATATAAAGAACTTAAAAAAATCAGATCTCCCAAATTTAAAGAACCAATTCAAAAAGGGGCATCTGAAATGAACAGACATTTCTCAGACAAAGAAGTAAAAGCAGCAAACAAACATATGAAAAATGTTCAACATCACTGGCCATTCAAGAGATGCAGATGAAAACAACACTGAGATTCCACCTCACTCCAGAAAGAATGGCTGCTATCATGAAATCAACCAATAACAAGTTCTGGCGGGGCTGTGGGGAAAAAGGAACCCTCCTCCACTGCTGGTAGGAGTGTAAACTGGTGCAACCACTATGGAATCAGTATGGAGATACCTCAAAGAACTAGGACTAGAGGTCCCATTTGACCCAGCTATTCCCCTGGTGGGTATCTTTCCAAAAGAATTAAAAGAATTATACCACAGTGATATATGCATACCCACATTTAGAGCGGTACAGTTTGTAATAGGTAAAACTTGGAAACAGCCCAATTGCCCATCAACTGGATGGAGATTGGATAAAGAAGACATGATTTTTTTTTTATAAAATGGAGTACTACTCAGCCATATAGAATGAGAAAGTAGAGTCATTTATAGCCAAATGGATGCACATTGAGGCCATACTCTTTAAGTAAAATAAATAGGACGCACATGTGTAAATAACAAATGGTTTCTTTGGTCTGAGAAACTGAAAGTGTAAATAAGAATTAAAATGTATAACAGATAATGTGAAACAGGAAGAAAAGGTCTTAACAGGAAGAGGAAGTGGGAGGAATGGAGGGAAGGAAAGAAGGGAAAGGAAAAAATACGAGAAAAGGAAAAAATGGAAACAAAGTCTCTAAATAGGGAGGTGTGGAGGGGTTGAAGGGAGGGCAGAGGAATGGGGAAAAAATAACCAAGATGTATCACGTAAAGATACAAATTCCCAATGATGAATGTCATCATCTTGTATATCTAAAATGTATCAATAAACTTAATGGAAAAAAACAAGGCTAGAACATCCATGTTTATAGGAGCACAGTTTGTAATAGCCAAATCTTGGAAACAAACCAAATACCCATCAATTGATGAGTGGATAAAGAAGATGTGGTTTTTTAATACAATGGTGTACTACTCTGCCATAAGGAAGGATGAGCTTCAGATATTTATAGCTAAATGGACAGACCTTGAGACCATACTCTTAAGTGAAATAAATCGGACACATGTTGAAATACCACATTGTTTCTCTGGTGTGAAAAACTGAAAGTGGAAGTAAGGACTGAGATGTATAATGGATGTTGGGAAATGGGAAGAAAATGTTCAAATGGGAAGCAGAACAAAGGGGTAGGGAGAAAGGAAGGAAGGAACAAGAAAAAAAGTGAAAATAGAAGAAAAGATGGAAACAAAGCTTTTGTATATAGGGAGGGGAAGGGGGCAGAGGGTGGAATGGGATAAAGTTTATTTAAAAAAATATTCTCACCAATTCCAATGGAAAAGAAATGGAAAGATTAAAAATGCTTTAAAATATTTTTTAAAAATAAATAAATAAAACAAGGCTAGATATAAAAGAGGATATTTTGTAATGGCATAAGCAACAAACAAATATAAAACAAGTATAAACACACTATATGTTCAAAAAGCTCAAAGACATGAAACCAAAACTACTTGTTACCCCATGGATAAAACAATTAGGTAGTTGAGCAAAAAGGAGATAAGAGACTTGAAAAACACAATAAGGTAATTTGATTATACAGTCATCTATAGTGTTCTTCATCCAACAATGAAGGGTACACATTCTTCTCAAGTGCACATGGAATGTTCTCCAGGTTAGACTACATGTTAGGCCGTAATACAAGGCTCAGTAAATTTAAAAGGACTGAAACCATACAAACTATTATCTCTAAATGCAATGCAAAGAAGTTAAATTAGAAATTAATCAGAAGAACATTTGGGAAATTTGCAAATATGTGGAAACTAACCCACTTCTAAATGACCAACAGATCAAAGAAGAAACTACAAGGGAAATGAAAAATACTTTAAGATTAATGAAAATGAAAACACACAATACCAAAAATTTTTAGATGAAGGTAATGCCACGCTTGGAGAGAAATATATAGCTATAAAAGCCTATGTGAAAAAATAGAAAATACCTCAAATCAATAATCTAAACTTCCATCATAAGACACTAATAAAAAGGAGAACAAACTAACCCTCCCCCCCCAAAAAAAGCAGGAAATATGAAGTAATAAGATTAGGCCAGATATAAGTTTTAAAAATAGAAAAACAGAGAAAATAGAGTTGGTTCTTAAAAATATCAACAAACTCACAAACCTTTAACTAGGCTGACCCCCACAAGAGACACTTAAATTACTAAACTCAAGCACTAGCCTGATTCCAAAGCCAGATAGAGACAAAAAAAAGGAAAAATACAGATCAGTGTGAATACAGCCATTAAAAATATTAGCACACTAGCACACAACTATACAGTAAAAGGATTTACACTATAACCAAATGGAATTTATCCTATGACTAGAGAGTAGATCAATTTAAGAAAAATCAATGTGATGCAAGAAATCAATGTTTTCACAAGAAAACGACAGATTAATATTTATTATGAAAATATATGCAAAAATCCTCATCAAAATCAAGAAAACAGAATTCAGCAACAAATAAAAAGGATTACAGTTTATGCACTATGACCAAACTGGATTTACCCCACAAATGCAAAGTTGGTTTATATCTGAAAATTAATGTAACACACCATATCAACAGAATATGGGACAAAAAATCTGATCACCTAAGGTACAGTAAAAGCATCTAACATCCCCTCATAATAAAAACACTCAGCAAACTAAGAATGGAAGGAAACTTCCTCAACCTGATAAACAGTATCTATGAAATCCTTAAAGCAGTGATTGAGTGTGCCTGTTGTCCATATTCTCACCAATGGATACACAGTCATTTCTTAAATTGTAGACATTTCAATTGTTTGGTTTAACATTGGTTTAATCTGCATTCCTAACAAGTAATGGTATTAAGCATCTTCTCACATACTTAGATACCCTGTGTCTTTTTTATGACATCTGTTCAAATCACTAATCCATTTTTTAATTAGTTTTTAATTAGTTTAATTAGTTTTCAGAGTGTAATTCTTTTACCAGAGACGTCACTTACAAATATTTTCTCCCAGCGTGTGTCTTGTCTTTTCACCCCCTTAACAGTATCATTGAAAAATCAAATGTTCTCAATTTTAATGAAGTCCAATTTGTCAATTTTCTTTTATATATTAAACTTTCGAAATAGTATCTAAAAAAATCATTGCATGTCCCAAAATCATACAGCTTTTCTCCCATGTTTTCCAGTTTTAGTTTTCATTTTACATTTAAGTCTATGGCTCATTTTAATTTTTGATTCACACCAAACACTAATCAAAGTTCATTATTTTGCACATAAGAATCCAATTGTTCTACCAATAGCTCCTTTTTTTTTTTTGGTACCAGGGATCAAACTCGGGTCCTTGCACTTGTGCGGCAGAACCACTGAGCTAAATCCCCAGCCCCTCCTTTTTTTACTTAAGTGCCTTTTCATCGTTGTTGAAAAGCAATTTACCATGTGTGAACTTATTTATGGACTCTATATTCAGTATCACTACCCTATTCATCTACACTGATGCTAACATGAAACTGTTCTGATTATTATAGCTTTATAATAAATCTCTAAATCAGGAGTGTTAAGTCCTGCAACTGTTCTTTTCCCAAGGTTAGCTGGGCTATTCTAGATCCTTTTTATTTCCTTATTAACTTCAGAAATTTCTAAAAATTTTTACTCTTCTTGGATTTTAACTGATATTGTCTTTGAATCCAGACAAAATTGGGAAAAATTAACACTTTAGTAAGACCAAGTCTTTCAATCCACGAATGCAGCAAATATGTTCACTTACTTAGGTTTTGTTTAACTTCCATCAGTAGTATTTTATATTTATCATGTATAAATCTTTCGCTTTTTTCAAGTTTATCCCTAAGTATTTTCTTATGCTATCAATTTTTTTTTTTGTACTGGGGATCGAACTCGGGTCTTTCCGCTTGCGCAGCAGGTGGCGGAACCACAGAGCTAAATCCCCAGCTTATGCTATCCATTTTTAAAATTCAATTTCTGAGTTGAGAATGTAGCCCATTGGTAGAATCCTTGCCTCACCTGCACAAGTTCCTAGTTTTAATCTTAGCACAAAAAAAAAACTTTAAAAAACTATGAGGTTAAAATTTAATTTGATTGTTCATTGCTGGCATACAGAAATATAATTAGTTCTTGCATATTGATCTAGTATCCTATAACTTTGCTAAAACTCACTTACCTGTTCTAGTAACTTTTCTGTAGATTCCACAGTATTTTCTATATAGAGGATCACATATGCAAATAAAAATGCTTTTCCAAACTAGATGCTTTTTTTAAATGGCCTTATTGTGCTAGATAGGATCTCTAGTACAGTGCTCAATAAAACAGAAGTGGTAAAAAGAAATATTCTTATTTTATTGTTAATTTCAGGGGGAAAACATTCAACATATTACCATTAAGTAAAATGTTAGCTGTAGATTTTTCATAGATGCTCTTTTTCAAGCTGAGGAATTTCAATCCTAGTTTTCCAGGGTTTTTTAAACATCAAGAAAGAATGTTAGATTTTGTTCATGCTTTCTCTGCATCTAGTGAGATGACACAGGTTTTTGTTTTTGTTTTTTTAGTTTAATATGGTAAAAATGTTATGTTAACTGATTTTTCAAATAGTAAACTGACATACCTTATTGAAAGAAATTCTACTTGATGATATGCATGTTGTAGGTGTATTACCATACATAAACATATACTCTTTTTATATATTAAATCCATGTGAGATTTGGTAAAATTCTCTTTAAAATGTTTAGACCTATGTTATAAGGAATATTGGTCTAGAGTTTCTTTTTCTAACAATATCTTGATTAGTTATGCCGTTAATGTTGGCCTCAAAATGAGTCACAGAATATGTCCTCCTCTTCAATTTACTAAGAGTTTTTGTAAAATTGGTATTAATTTCTCCTCAAATTTTGTAGAATTCACCAGTAAAGCTACATGGGCTTAAAGTTTCCTTTTGAGGAAGGTTTTTAACAGAAAATTCACTTCTTTAATTGATATAGGGATATTCAGTTACCTATTTGAGGTGAGCTTTAATACGTTATATCTTCCAACAAATTTGAACATTTCTGTTAAACTATCAAAACTTGCATAGTTGTTCATAATATTTACTACCTTTTTCTCTTGTATCTTTTGTATCTTTTCCCTTTCTTCCCACCCTAGAGATTTGTCAATTTTACTGATTTCAAAGAACCAGTTAGTTTTTTGGTTTCATTTCATTTATTTTTCTCTACTGTTTTCCTATTTCCTTTTTCATTACATTCCACTCTAACTTTTACCATCTTTCTTCCCTCTTGGGTTTCATTTGCTCTTCTTTTTCTAGTTCCTTCAGTCAGAAGCTGCATTAATCAGCTTTCTGTTACTAGGACAAAAATACCACACACACAACTTAAAGAAGGATTAGTTTATTTTGGCTCTCAGTTTCAGAGGTTTTAGTCTATGATTAGCTAGCTCCAAGGCAGAAACTACATGGCAGGGGAAAGCTGCTCAATGTATGGCCATCAGGGAAGCAGAGAGCTTGGGATAGTCCAGAGAAAAGAGGGCTAGGACCAGATATTGTCCCAAAAATCATCCCTCACTGAGCCACCTAGACACGCCCGGAAGTGTTTTATTAATTCTCCAGTATCTCTTAATCCAGTCAAGCTGACAATTAAGTTTAACTGTCATAATCCAACTTGACAACCAAGTATCTCCTTAAACCATATAATCTCCAATAAAGACAATAACAATCATAAGATTATAATTCTACCTAACATGATGCAACTATCCTTTCTACAACTAAAAATGCAATAATTCCTTCCTTAAAGTCTCAACAGTTCCATCATTTCTTAAAAGTCCAAGTTTCAGTCTCCTTTGAGACTCAAGATAAACTCTTAGCTGTGAACCTCTATAAAATTCAAAAAGTAGATTATATGCTCTAATATACAATGGCCCAGGGCAAACATTCCAATTCCAAAATAGAACAATATAAAATAGTGTGATATAAAGGAATCAAACCAAAGCAAGACTGAAACCCAGCAGGGGAAACATTAAATCTTATAGCTTTGTGTCCAGCATCCAGGGCACTTGGTGTCATGATGTGAGTTCCAAAAAGCCTGGCCAGACCCACCTCTAATGACCTTGTCAACTGTAGCTCCCATGGCCTCTTTCCTAGGATTGCTCTGCACATTGCCTGAAGTTTTTCTCAGATGTTCTACATTTCTGGCATCTCCAACTTCCTGGGGTCTCCAATGCAGCTTTGGCAACACTCTCAGAGCTTCATGAATCACCCTCTCCAGAGTTCCTAGAAGAGACTCCAACTCTGTGATATATTGTCTGGCTTTTCAGGCCTTCCTCTGCAATCTGAGTGGAAACCTCTGGTATCTCCATTACCATGGTGCTGTCCATACAATGCTAGTTTTGCAGGCATGCTAAATGCAAGAGTCATGGAGTTTGTTTTGTTTTTGTTTGTGGCACTGCATATCAACTGACCCCAGGGTGATCTACCACTGAGCTACATGCCCAGCTCCTTTCTATATATTCTTATTTTTTACTTTTGAAATAGGATCTTGCTAAATTGCCCAGGCTGGCCTCAGCCTCCTCAGTAACTGGGGTTATAGGCATATGTGACTGTGTCCATCTCTATTTTACTTTTTTAAATTAAATTTTTCCAAGATAAAAGCTTTTTTTAAAAAGGAATATTAGCACTTAAGTTAGTGTTACCTAAAGGGGGTGGGAGTGGCAGCTTTTAAACACTGTTCAAGTGAAAAGACTGCTAGCCATGCCTTCTATGTCCATATGTAAGGAGTCCATCTGCTTGTAAATGACAAGTATATATACTGGATAAATATAAGTATATACCGGATAAGTATGAATCACTGGGATTTGCTAACATAAAGAGGGAGTTCCAACAGAACAGCAAAAGAGAACAGAAAAATAACACCATGAATACATTGTATATATAGTATTCTGTTTGTGAGCACCGCAAGAATCTGTCAATATATTCAAACTTTTCCTCAAAGCAATTTCATCTTTTTTCATGGACACTGCCTACCACATTTTCCCAAAATGAAGTATCTCCTTCATAATCAATACTATCTTGAAAAACTGACCACTCTAGTGATTAATACTATATACTGCAGTTTCAAAATGCAGTGAGGAAAAAAATACAGCTTCCTTTAATCTGATTTCTATTTTTATCAAATGTTTAAACTTTTACTACAAGAAATATTCATGTTGGTAAATTAAAGAAAGTAACTATGCTCTAGCATATCATAGCAGGAACTTCATGTTCCAAATAGTTATAACATGGCTTCGTGTTAATGACACAGCAGCGAATAATCAGGCAAGGTCCCTGATATTCCGGACCTTCTGAACATGGAAACACTCTTCTTCCCTCCCCAATCTACAAACAAAAAATAAAGATCCAGAGAGGCTAAATTTTTGTCCTTCTCACAACACTTCATCAGCGGCAGGACTAGGAAAACAAAACAAAACACAGGTATTCTGTCAGGCCAAAGTGAATTTCACTTTACATCCACAGGTCCAAAAACATACAGGGCTCTCCATTCTAGGAAGTGTATCCTGAAGAAATACTATTGATAAAGCACAGTTTCAAGTTCCCTAAATGAAACACAATTTCATTTATTATTATGAGTGAAAAAGATGAAACCTTATATTTAAAAGGAACTTATTCCTAAAGAGAGTGCCTAAGAATTTTATGGTTCAGTACACTGGCCGATATTCTATTAGGGTTACAGGTATGGAGTCTGGCATGGAATATTCATTACCTAGTACTGTGCTATTTTTAAAGGGAGTAGGTGGAGATCCTTTTTTAAACCAGCAGGAAAAATTATACAAAATTAATGAAATCTCCGTCAATAAGTAAAAGCTCTCCTGTGTCCAGAGAAGCCTGCCTTGTAGGGGACACCGTCACACTAGCGAGTCCTGGAGCATCGGCTCCTCACTCCAGCCCACGCGCCCACCTCGCCCACTCTGGGAGCGCCCGGTGAGAAGGTGCAAGCGTCTCCCTCTCAGTTTCACTGTCCGCGCACCAGGTTTTGCACCTGCGCGCCACCGGGCAGCTCGGTCACGCTGGCTGCCGGCAGTGAACTTTCACCCAAGGCCGGCCTTGTCCAGACCGCCCTCAGCTCCGCTGGGGGCCTGACGTGAGCAGGAACAGGGTGTCCTCGGGCCGAGCTGAGGCCGCGCAGCGAAGCGGGCGACGCCACAAACACACCCACCGGCGACGCGGTGACAGCTGACTAGGCTGAGCGGCCCGCGCAGACAGGTGCAGCCACCTTCCTGGCACCGCCCCGGCCGCAGCTAAGGGCCTGCCGCCCACAAGCGCCCGCGCCCGCCCGCCCCCGCGCGCACGCACCACCTGTCTAGCCGGTGAGCGCGCGGCAGGCGGTGGACGCCCTGCCCGGTTCCCAAGAAGCAACTGACTGGGCGGTCCGAAGTCCCGGGAATATGACAGATTTACCGGAGAGTGGGTCCCACGCAGGCGGTGTCAGTGCTCTCAATCTCCTGTAGAATCCGCTCGTGCTCTGGGACGGTGCCCAAACCCTCGCCGCCCTCCGCCATCTTGGCTGGAAGCTGAGGAGCCAGCGAAGCGCGGCACTGCGCCGCGCAAACCGCCGGGGCGAGCGGCAGGTGGCGCGAGCGTGGAGGGGTGGGGCGGGACGGTAAGGTTGCGCAGGCGGCTGTGGCTCGAAAGCTCTCGGCTCCCGCTGTGACCCGCGACCTGCCCCTGATAGTCTAGTGACAAGCCCTTTGGCTGTAACAGATATTCTATTCTGTGTGCCACACCCTCTTTTACGCCCTGGGAGTACCCTGGTAATGAAGAAAGTGGACCTTCGGTCACCCGCAGTCTGCATTAAAACCTACGGGAAGCATGTAATCCTAGCACTCTGGGAAGCCCAGGCAGCTAAGAACGCAAATTCGTACCCAGCCTGGGCAATTTAACAAGACTCAGAATGAAAAATAAAAACAGGCGAGAAGTGGGCCGGGGATTTAGCTCAGTGGTTTCGCCGCCTGCTGCGCAAGCGCAAGGACCCAAGTTCGGTCCCCGTACCAAAAAAAAAAAAAAAAAAAAAAGGCGAGGAGTGACTACGGGACTGTTTAGCAAGAGGGTTTGCTGTACTCTGAGTTGTGTGGACTCAGGAAAAGGAAAACCTGAACTTGTGAAAAGCACAATTTTGTGCTTTGGTAGATTTACTTTAGGAACGAACAAAAATTCGAGTTGAGGACCATGACGACCTCTCCGAGTGCATTCATGTCCCCTGCCCGAAGCAAGTTCACAGAGGCCAGTTAACTTGAAAATAAATGTTAAGCACCAGAAAAATTAAATGAGAACTTAAGGCACTTGATGACAAAGATACAGGAGACTCACAGCAATGTATAATTTCATGCTGAAGTCCTTTAACCCAAGTACCCCAAGGTAGCAGTAGTGGGATGAGGAGGGGTGAGCAGCAGAAAGGGGGAAAAAGAGGTAGAGTACTGTAGTGATTTGAGCAAAGCTACAAGTGTGGGAAAAGAGCTGCTTAACAACTGATTAAATCAGCAACAAGGAACATTAATCGGGAACAGAGTATGAACTAGCCTGTGGGACGATTATTTTTTGGTTGACACTAATCCAGGTCTCTGAGATTCCCTTTGAGTCAACCAGGCCCTTCACTCTCCAGCCATATGACTCACTCACTTCAGAGCCTCCCTAGAAGCCTGCCTTCCCCCGCCCAAAAAAAAATCCTCAGAGGTGGAATTGCATAACCAGAGCCTGAGCTCTGAAGTCAGTGTCTTCCCCAAGAACCTAATATCGGGCCAGGGATTTAGCTCAGTGGCTCTGGCCCCTGCCTCACAAGTGCAAGGTCCCGAGTTCAATCCCAGTACCAAAAACAAAACAAAGAACCTAATCCTTTTATATCTTACTTTCCTCATCTGTAAGTGACAATAATAGTACAATATTGATGTCCCATAGCATAGTTTCTATTGTTGATGTAACAACCTCAAAGTAGCTTAAAACAACTCAAGTATGTTATCTTATAGTTTTATACATTAGAAGTCTGACACAGTTCTCACTGGGCTATAATCAACGTATCAGCACAACTGCTTTTCTTTCCAAAGATTCTAGGAAAGAATTTGTTTCTTTCCCTTTTCCAGCTTGTAGATGCCACCCACATTCCTTAGCTTGTGCCCCCTTTCCTTCATGTTCAAGGTCAGCAACATCACATCTCTGACCATTCTTCTGTAGATGCATTTCCCTCTGACTCTGGCCTAGGCAAGAAAAGTTTCCCTGACCCATGTACTTGGATTGAACCCAACCATAGCACTAAGATAATCTTCCACCTTAAGGTTCATAACTTAATCATGTCTGCAACATCCTTTTTGTCAGGCTGTAGTCACAGGTTCCAGGGATTAGAATGTGTCTTTGGGGGGCCATTATTCTGCCTGCCACACTTTAAAAGACCCCCTCCCTATAAACATTATTAATGCCTTCCTCCCTATTAATCTGGAATTTCTGTCGTCCTTGGAAAATCTCACTCAAAATTTATTTCCTTCATAAACTAATGGCAATCTTCCCCAGTTGTATGTCCCAATACAAATTCAAGTTAGCACATCTACCTACTCCTGTTTTAATAGTTTGCATTTGTTTTGGGTTAGTTTATTAGTTTCTTTTTGTACATTTGTGAGTTTTGTTTTGTAAATTTGATCCTGAGGGAACCTCAGTGCATGCTGGTTTGGAAGACAAAAGAATCATTGCTATATCCAACTGCCTATTCCACCATTGCAAGACAGTGTGAAGATATCAGAGCCTCACCCCTGTTTCCATTGCCTTCACGGTACAAGAGAATCCAGACTTCCTCTGAGAAATTCCCACTACCTCATGCTTCAAGAATATGTAGCACTAGAAAATCACTTCCCAAATTCACCATGTTAATGTCCTTGAACTCAGATGACTTTGTTTTTAATTTGAAATTTCCTGTAGTTCCTCACATGCTGCACATAGCTGAGAGAAAGCTGGAAGAGTTTTGAAACCAAACAATGCTGAAGCACTGAAGCCACTGGAAAGAGTTCAGGATAAGTTAGCGAGGAGCATCCCAAACAGGTCTAAGCAGAAGGTAGGGGTTTAATCTGTAACTGGTAACAATTAGGAATTTAAAACTCAGTTTTTATATATTGACATTAAATGTTACATCTTAAAATGTGGTTACATTTAGCTACCTTCATAGAAATGTACATCACTAATAAAATATTACCTGAAATTCCCTGATTCCCACTTTTCCAAGAGCTCCAAAGTGAGAAACAAATTTACAGACTTGTGTTAGAGGATATAAGCTTCATCCATTCCTCTGGCTATCTAAAAATTTATCATTGGATCAAGCCAAATCTCTATATATGGAGATTTGGCTGTTCATGTGATTTGTTTCTTTATTGAATAATTTTTTAAACTTTATTTGTCCTTAGCTTACTTCCTCTCCAATTACTGAAGTATTCCTACCTGGCGTTAGCACACCCTAATTACTGGTTCTACTCTCAAGAGAGGAAAATACAACCTTTGCAGATTGAATCTGAAACTGAATAGTAAAAAAGAAAAAAACAAGGACAGATTTTATTTTCTCCTACAAAGAGAATAAAAATCTAATTCTCTTTTTGGGAAATGGACTATCTTAGCTCAGAAGATAATCATGACCACAATTCGTACTCTTTAAGAGTAAAACAAGGTAAGGTAAGGAGAGCAGGGCAGGTAACACAGACCAGCTTTCTATTTGGCACCCGTCTCCTGCTGGGGTACTCTTTTCCTTAGCATTCATCATCCAGACCTTCTCCCCTTCTCTGCAATCCTGATCCCACCTATCCAAACAGCTTCAGATACCCTGCTGTGGGAAGCCAGGCCTGCTTAGGCACTCCTTTCACCGTGCTTATTTCAATACCTGCTCATAGAAATTGCCTCTTTCTGAAACAGCTTCTGCTCTTTCCTTTCTGTGGCTTCTGACAGTTCCATTAATATCTGGAGGGCTTTGCCAAGAATTTAAAGGTAAATGTTCTAAATAACTACTTATAGATTCATTCACTCATTTTCAGCGCTAGGGATCAAATCTAAGCATACTATGTAAACACTGTATCACTGAGTTATAGCCCCAGCCCACTATCAGTAAATTTTATTCATGGACATAGATATAGCAAGTACAGAAATGTGAAAGGAAGAAAAGCCTATCCAAGAGAGAAATGATCAGCCTAGTCTGAGGAGGCTGGAGGGCAGCAGAGTACACAGGCAGATGCCACAAATGTGTTGACTTATTTTGGAGCAGTGGATATTGACTTCCTGAGATCCATCCAATATCTCTCTTGACAACTCCTGGGAAAAAAATACACCAAGAAGACAGGCCAGGTAGGATTTGCATTCTGTGTCCAGTATAAAACCAACCAGCAAAGTAAGAATTTGACTTGCAAAAAACTCTTAGTCATTAACAGTTTACCACAACAAGAGCCACTGTCCTAGAGTCTAATAACCCATCCTAGGAAAACCACTCCCTCAGAAAGGAGCTACAGAATGCAGCTACACTAGTCTGGCATTTAACTGCTTGGGGCCAAATTCCAACTGGTCTCTTACTAGATGTTAGGCCTCAGGGAGTTACTTAACTTGTCTAAGCTTCAGTTTCTTCAAGTGTGAATTAGGGATATTAAGAGTCCCTAGATCTTCAAATTGTGTTGAGATTAAAGGAGGTAATATACGTAAATGTTTAATTTAGAGCTCAATTAACATTGCAGTCTAGGATTACCAGGCATTTATCAGTAAACTACCTAGCCCAGAATTTAGCTGCTTCTTTGTTAAAATAAAGACCAGACACATAAATGTCCTTTTTCCCCTGTCCACTAACAAAATAGTATGATTGTGTCTCTGTGTTCATTGCACCCAAACATCATTTTTTCTGAATACTCAGAGGATGAAAACTGCCTGAAATTTGTTTCCTTCTGTTATAGAGGAGAAAAGGGGAACATGTGTTCAGGTTAGGCTTGTGTAAGGAAAGTGTGTTTTTGTTGTTCCTGAGGTAGTACCCATTCTTTGAGGCGCATATTGTGCTGGTAGATAGACTCCATGAGTCTATCTCCACTTCTCAGGATTGCTTCTGGGTCAGATAAGGGACAAGGTACAAACTGTTCACAGCCCAGCCCAGTATCTTGCATCTAGTAAGTCTTCAATGAATATTTGTTAAATGAATGATCTGTGTATAAATATGTCTCATGTCAAGCTTAATATTGTAAGAATATGTCTTGTGAGGTGGAGTACATCTCTCCAAAAAGACTCCTTTCCCTGCCCCTAGGAACCCTATAGCAGATTTCTGATCTTTATCCCCTCAAGACTATTAAAATCATTGAGATGTTTCTTAAAGAGTTTTAGAGCCCTTCATATATAATTATAGGACTGTAACAAAATGTAAAGTGCAAGCAGCCTTTATACATTGACTGTAGTAAGCCAACCCTTCCAAGTGGATTGTGTCAACTCCTTCTAGACATCCAGTCACAGGAGTGCTCCGCCAGCTTCCACCTTTTTGGTACAGTGACACCAAGTGGTGGCATTTTGTAAGTGCAAGAGAATAAACAGCCCAGCCTGGGCTAAGTGGATTCCTGTGGCAAAACTGTGTCCAGGAATGTGCTGTTCCATAAAGATGTGACTCCCACCGTGGAGAACAATAGAAGGAAATTTGAAATCAAAGACAAATAAATCAGTTTTTCATGAAATATGGGCCAGTCATCAGAGGAGTTCAAAAGTACCCCCTGGTTTTATTCATTCAACAATTTTTATTGAGCATTTGCTGTATGACAAGTTCTGTGCTAAGCTGTCAGAGAGGCTTAGGTCATGGATGAGTGGCCTATGCAGTTGCCCTTGGTTTCATACTCTACCATCACACCTTAATTGTTCAATCCACTGAACAATTAAAAGTAATATTGTTGGAGATACAGCTCAGTGGAAGAGGGCTGGGGATTTAGCTCAGTGGTTTCACCACCTGCTGTGCAAGTGCAAGGACCTGAGTTTGATCCCCTGTACCAAAAACAAAACAAAACAAAACAGCTCAGTGGAAGAGCACTTGCCTAGTGTGTACAGGGCCTGAGTTCAATCCCCAGCACCACATACAAACAAAAGATTTTTTTTTTCTGAGTTTCCATTCTCTATCTTTTCTTCATCTTTTCCCTTCCACTTTGTAACACAGATTATTGTCCCTTTTCCTCTTACTTTCTCATTGCTGTTGGTTTTTTGCTCTTCATCCTGTTCAGTGCACTTTCTATTCTTTACACTTGTCCTCTTAGCTTTAATGCCCTTGGCTTTTTTCTCCCTCTCCTCTCATTTAGGCTACTGTTCTTTTTCTCCTCTTGGCAAAAACATATTTAAAATGTAATCTAAATGTAATGAAATAAAATAATTATAGCTGGCATTCACTCCAAGGCCATGCTGTAAAATAACATCCCTTGGGTATGTGCCTTACTCTGTTTTGCTATTCTTCATAGCACTCTTTACCACTTTTGTGTGTGTGTGTGTGTGTGTGTGTGTGTGTGTGTGTGTGTGTGTGTATTTCTGGGCCCTGTCCCTAAAATACAAGCTCCCTGTGAGCAAGGAATTTCCAGGTCTTGATCTTGCTATATCAACACTACGTAGGTTACTGCCTGCCACATTGTAATGGGCCATTATTAATTTACTGAATGAAGAGAGAATGAGCATTTGCTATGAATTAAGCATTGCATCAAATACATTTCATGCCTAATTCAAGTAATCCTTTCAGTAGCTCTTGCAGTAGTAGTAAAAGCAGAATTCAAACTCATGTCCTTCTGGTTCCATTCACTTAACCACTAAATAAACTAAAATGTCTCCCGGTGTCTTAGTTGCTCTTCTTGTTGCTGGGACAAAATACCTTGCATCCAAAGTTAAAGGAGAAAAGATTTATTTTGGCTCACACTTTTTAGACATTTCAATGCATAGTCATCTGGCTCCAAGTCAGGGTGGCACAGCAGAGGGGCATCGCAGAGGAGAAACAATTCATGGCAACTCAGGGCAAGCAGAAGGCAGAAAAACAGCAAAGCAGTGAAATAGTGAAGAAGCAAACAATCACAACAGCCCTCTTTCTGTCCTTTATATTCTATCCAGGCTACTCTTAGCATTCACACCCAGGGCGGGCCTTCCCATTGTCCAGAGCCAGAACTGCCAAACCAATCAGTGGACTAATTTAGTACTCACACACCCTTAATTCCAGCATCATATACTCTAGATCCAGCCACCTCTGAAAAGCCCCACCTGTAACCATATGAGGCTTTGGGGGAACATCTACACACAACTCATAACACCCTCTTGGCGTCCAAAGTTTTCTCTAGTGTTGCAATGAACAGCTAATGGTATCAGTTAAATGTGCAACAATAACTGGGCAACTATACACCCTATTCTGATCAATGATCCCTGGCTTTCCTTGGTGCTCCAGGTGCAGCAGGCCTGTCTTGGTTGGGCCTACATTTAATTCTGAACAGTTTCCCTGGACTCCATCTTATACTATACCTACAGTATGTAGAACACTATACACTCTCATTGGAGAATAAATGAGGTCATGGTATTAGTATAACATATAAACATTCATGAATATGATTTTTAAAGGGGGTACCTCAATCTCCTGAATGTTATGCAACCAAAATAAAATTTACAGCCACAGGAAGACAAAAACCACATGATCTCAAAAATATATGGAATCTAAAAATGTTGAACTCAAAGAAGTATTAAGTAAAATGGTAGTTAGCAAGGCTGGTGGAATGAGACAAGATGAAGAGAGATGCTGATTAAATAATACAAGGTTTTAGTGGGGACAGGGGATAAGCTTTAGCAATCTGCACAGAATGGTGACTATAATTAATAATCCATTTTATATTTCAAAATTGCTAAAAGTAGATTTAAAATGTTCTCATTGCAAAATATAAGTATGTGAGGTGATGTTAATTAGCTTGATTTATTATTCTATCATGTAAACATTTCAAAACATAACTTTTTTTGTTTGGGTTTTTTTTCTGTGTCTTTGGTTTTGTTTTTGTTTTTTTGAGACAGAGATTCTCTATGTAGTTCAAGTTGGCCTTGAACTCACTATGTAGCCCAAGCTGGCCTCAAACTCATGGTGATCCTCCTGCCTCAGTCTCCCAAGTGCTGGGATCACAGATGTGAGTCATCACACCCAGCTAAAACATCACACTGTACCCAATAAATAAAATTATTATTTGTCAATTTTAAATTTTTTTAAATTTTAGAGGATTTTGAGTGTTTCTAACACAAATATGTCAATTACCCTGATCAAATCATTCGCATCATATACATCCATTGAAACATCACACTACTCATAAATATATACAATTACTATGTGTTAATTAAAAATGTGTACTATGTGTCAATTAAAAATATATTTTTAAAAAGAAAAACAAAGGAAAAAAATCTAAGTAGTGATTACCCTGGACATATAATAGGCAAATATGTGTCTCTGTAAAACTCCTTGGTGAAATCTTACAGTATTTCTCTGTTCCCCGAAGGTGTAAATTTACTCCTTGTCTTATCTGAGAAGCTATTCCTTTTAAAAATACCAACTTCAGGGGAGACTGATTCTTAGAGGGAAAAAAGAAGAAAAGAAAGTCAAATATATTTGCTGTCTGTCTGAATCTGGTAATGAGCTATTTAAAAGGATTTTGTAGGCCCGTTGGTCAGTCAGTTTAATTAGAAGCTGATATTTAAATTGTATGTATAACTATCTCTGAAGTACCTACTTTGCTTTTGGATTCGACTGTCTTGATAAGTTGATGAGTTTTTGTACCTGCTTCATGACTAAAATTTTAAAGTAAAAACTACAAAATCCTTTTTAAAAATTCATATGTCTTCATATATCCTGTTTGCTCAGAATTTAACGATGTTGTGAATGCTTGTTTACTTCAAAACTCTGAAGTATATGTTAAAAATAAACCAACTGCAGTGGCACACACTTTTAATCTCAGCTCCTTGGCAAACTGAGGCAGGAGAATTGCAAGTTAAAGGTCAGCCCAGGTAACTCAGCAAGATACTATCTTAAAATAAAAATGGTTGAGGATGTAGCTCAGTGGCAGAGCACTTGCCTACCTGTGTGAATCCCTGGGTTCAATACCTAGTATTGTGTAAAAATAAATAAAGTATATGCACATGTTAAATTCTGTTGGAATAAAAATCCCAGATGTAAATTAGACAATAATAGTAACAGTTAATATTTATTAAGCACTTATTATGTGCCAAGCAGGTATTGTGCTAAGCATTTCATATACACCAACCATTTGAGATAGGTTTTATTATATTCTCCATTTTAGAGTTTCAGAAACTAAAGCCAAAATTCACATAACTGATAAGTGTCTGGTCTAGATTAAAACTTAAACCTTTCATATTAATATACTTAATAGAATAAGATACAATACATTAGTTTGGAATATCTACAACTGAATTTAACGAGTTAAAAAACTGAGTATGCCATTCTAAGATTTTAGAGTATACAGAGTTTTGTTTTTAATGTTCTCTATTTTTTTCTAAAAGCCTGTTATCGTCATTCCTAAAAACATTTCTTTGACTTCCTAAAGTCAAAGAAATATAATATCCTGTTTGCTCTTAAACTGGTAAAGCTTCATGGTCAGCTTTTGGAAAAGAGCCCAAAAGAGTCTGTGAATACAAGTGTGAAACAATTATGTTATCATAAAACAATTACAAAAATTTCTTCTGGTACGTCATCTTGTACAATTCCCTTTTCCTCCTATTTTTTCCCAGCCCTCTGTAGGGCCTCTTTTGGATACACTCTCCCTCTCTACCTCCCACTAACTTTGCAATGCCCTACAATGTGCATCATTTTCTTATCAGTTAGGCTCAGTTATAGCAGCAAAGCACACTGTGACCTCTGGACCAAATCAATTCAGACCTATTTTCTGGGCCTGTTCTAAGGGGCTAACAACACACCTGCAGGACCTGGAGAGGCAAAATGAGCCCCAGGCTACATCCCCTTCTGAGTCAGTCTCCATTGGTAAGGTCTGGCAGCGGGAAGTTCTACTGTACACTTGATCTTACCCAAAAGGCCGAGAAGCGATGGGAAGTTCTACTGTAAATGTGGTAAATAAATGTTTTAAACACTGCTACTGCCTCATCCTAAGACCATAGCTGCCATCATTAATTTATCAGAATCATCCTCAATGTGAAGATTCAGGCACCTATTCTCAATGGATCAGAATTTATATGCTAGTTTAGATCTATTGAGCTTCCTTGTTCATGGAAGTTCATAATGCTGAGTAAAACTGATAGTACTTACTTTCCATTAGCATGGGTCCAGATAGCTGTTAAGTCTCTAGGAACAAGCACATCCCCTGAGGGATGGCAAGGAACCAGCCAAATAAAGGGGCTGGAGTGAAAATCAAGATATTTGAACAGAATGAGAACATTTAGTGGAAATTAGCATATAGTTACGACACGTTGAAAACAGTGATGCCCAGGCCAAAGAGATTAGGGCAGCAAAACCAATTCCAGATCCCACCAGGTGGTTAGTTTCTACCAGGTAGACAATTTTGAATGCCCAAAGCTAACCATGCTAGGACAAAGGAGACAGTGGCAGCAGATCTTTCTTTTCATTTCTTTTTTCTTAAATCCAGTCACCTATACCAAATTTCACTTTTATACTCTGAAATGTTATCCCCCAATTCAATTTGTATAGCTGTCTGAGAAGGCTTTAATGGCTGTTTCATTGACAACACAAATAAACCATAGGAAAAGTATAGTTTCAGCTCAGCTCTTCCCTGAAAAGAAAGATCTCACTTTCAAACTTAATACTGTAGGCAATTGTACCATATTTCACACAAGGAATGAAAACCAACATAGGATCTCGAAATCATGTGATTCTTATCCACCCTTCCAAATGAGAGGCTAGTTCTAAAATGGATGAAGTCTGTAGATTTGGGCCAGGGTTGTGAGACTGGGGGTGGGGAGTCAGGGGTCAAAAGCCAAGGGCTCTGAACAGCAATGGCTGCAGAGGCCACGGTAACTAAAACATCTAGGGTCCCTTTACTTCCTCTCTTGTTTCTCTTTAGACTACTGACCTAGCCATTAGGCAAATGCAAAAATTCCAGAAGGCACTCCAGAAGGAGAAAATTGTAGAGTTTCCGGTGTCTAAAAACACAGTACGGTCCGGGGATTTAGCTCAGTGGTTCCGCCGCCTGCTGCGCAAGCGCAAGGACCCGAGATTGATCCCCGGTACCAAAAACAAACAAAAAAAACACGGTGGTTTCTTCTAGCTATTGAATAGGATAAAAATTACCTGCCTTTCTTCACAGAATGTTTGTGATGCTCATACAAGATGAAGGCTTTGGCATGGAACAGTTCTGACAGAGTTGCAATTATTTTACAACGGCAACTGTATATTGATAATACAAGAATCAATCAGTAAAAATAGTTTTCTATGGCTCCAACACTACACTAAACCCTTTAAAGAAATTCAAATTATGTTTAGTGCAAAATAAACTTCAAAAATATGGTGAAAAATTATTCAAGTTTGAACTGAGGGGGATTTCATAGAACTTGGCCCCAGGACATTTTTGACGATGAAGACACAACACTAAAAAATAAACAAACCAAAAAAAAGAAAAACCTTCCACTTAGTCTACAAATATTAGTCAATAAATATTTGACCATCACTATCATATGCCTTGACTGACATCTTGTTCCCACACTGATAAGTGTTGGATACAAATGCACAATCAGAGAGAACTGAATTTTAAGAGCTGCTCCTTTAAACATGAAGACACATGGCCTTTTATTTTAATTGTTATTGAACTATGCAAATTAATTTTCATATTACTGGGCCGGGGATTTAGTTCAGTGGTTCTGCCGCCTGCCTTGCAAGTGGAAGGACCCGAGTTCGATCCCCGGTACCAAAAAAAAAAAAAATTTTCATATTACCAAAGAAGCTATTTTTAAAATCTTAAATGGAAATAAAGACACATCTGAGATAGCAACAACAGTACAATACAAACATTCTACACTTTTTTCTACAATTCACATTCACCCAAATATAAATTGATTTCATCGATGTCTAATTTTGCTAGATGTTTTCCACTAAAAGATGTTTTAGAGAAAACAGTTGAAAACTCACATAGATGGAGATGGAATATCTATTTGGAGATGACATGAAGTCATTTCTGGTCACTTGAAAGACATTTATATTTTTTAACTTGTGGTAATTAATCAGGAAACAATATCAAAAAGTGGATTATTTCTTGTAATTTCTCTAAAGAAAGTTTTGAGATAAAGTATACACAGAGGTATAACTGGTTTTCAAATTTTTATTCTGTTATAAAGAAAACTAAAAGGAAGGGAAAGGATTACTTTAGAGCCACTGAAGAAAAAAATGAAATATAAAAGTATCCTACCTTAAAGTCACTTCAATGGGCAGCTCAAAAGACTGGATCTCAGCTAAGACATTCTCGTAGATTTGATCTGTGTCTTCTTCAAACATTGCTCCGCATGCCTCTGATTTCTCAGTTGCAGACATTAGATTTTATATGCAAAATGATAGTAATTTATAAAATAAATGTAGTTTTCCTTATAACAATTCTTTGCTCACTTAAAAAAGAAACAAAAACAAGTTCACTGTCTGACTTCAGGCTATCAAAGTCCTTGCTTCCAAGAATGTTGCACAGCTGTTGCTGTCCTGTCTCTACTTATAACATTTTACTTATTATTAACCTTGACACAGTTCAGAAAGTTCCTGGCTAATGCCTGCTATATTTATTCACTTGCTTCTCAAGCAGAGTAACTATAAGAATTAGAACCATTACACTATAAAATTTTATTAAACAGATTTAAAAAACATTTTATTGGTAGATATTTGCAATACATAATAATTACATTTCATGGGCTGTTGCAACATGTATGTAACACATTTTAGTTCTATTTTTAGCCCTTTCTCCTCCTCTCCCTCCTCCTTCTCTCAATCCCTTGGTTACCTTTCTTTTTGCAAACTACCCATATCCCTATTTCCTATTATCTTTTACTTTGTTCTTTATATTTTGGGTTTCTTGTATAAGAGAAACCATATAGTATGTAAGCTTTTCTGTCTTATTTCACTTAACATCATAACCTCAAGGTACATCCATTTTTTTGCAAATGGCTCAAGTAACCCTTCTTTATAGCAAAGTAGTACTCCACTGTGTACAAGTACCATATTTTCTTTATCTTTTCATCTATCGATGGCCATAAAGGCCACTTGTAAGATTTAGCTACTATGAATTGTTCTGGCATAAACACAGGTATGCATGTATCATTGTAATACGATGCCTTTAAATCTCTCAGGAAGACACATAGAAGAGGAATACCTGGGTCAAATGGAATTTCTAGTTTTAGTTTTCTGAACAATCTCCACATTGATTTTCAGAGTGGATGTACTAGTTTACATTCCCACCAACAATGAAGAAGGGTTCCTTTTCCCCTGCTGCCTCACCAGCATTTATTATTTGATTTCTTCATTATAGCCATTCTTTCCAGAGTAAGATGGAATCACAGTGCTGCTTTAATTTGCATTTCCCTAATGGCCAGAGATGTTAAACATTTTTAAAGGTATTTACTGGCCATTTGTACATCTTTTTTCCTGAGAAGTATCTACTCATTTCAGTTGCCCATTTTTTGACTTGGTCTTTTATAGGGGAGGTTGTAAAAAATTTTGAGCTTTTATATATTGTACATAAAGTCCTCTGCCCAAAGAATAGCTGGCAAAAATATTTTCCCATTCGGTAGGTTGTCTCTTCATTCTGTTGTTTGTTTTCTTTGCTGTGCAGAAGCTTTTTAATTTGATATGATCCCATTTGTTAGTTCTTGGTATTTTTCTTGTGCAATTGGGTTCTGTTCAGAGTCCTTGCTTACATCTATGTCTTCAAGAGTTTTACCTATTTTATCTTCCAATAGATTGTTTGTTTTAACATTTAGATCTTTGATCCATTTTTATTTTAGTTTAATACATGATGAAAGCTGTGAGTGTAGATCCAATCTTCTGCATATGTATAGCCAGTTTTCCCAGCACCATTTGTTAAAGATGCTATCTTTCCTCCAGCCTACGTTACTGATCCCTTTGTCAAAGATCAGAGAGCTGAATGTGCCTGGGGTTGTTTCTGCATCTTCTGTTCTGTTCCAATAATCCAGGTGTCTGTTTTTGTGCCAGTGCCCTGCTGTTTTTAATCACTGTAGTTTTGTAATACAACTTTAATTCTGGGATTGTGATACCTCCCATTTTGCTCTTGTTGCCCACCATTGCTTTTGCTATTCTGGGTCTCTTCAGATTCCACATAAACTTTAGGATGCTTTTCTCTGGTACTCTGAGGAATGGTGTTGCTATTTTGGTTGGGATTGTGTTAAGTCTATATATCAGTTTTGGATGTATGGCCATTTTGACTATATTGGTTCTGCCTGTCCAGGAACAGAGGATGTCTTTCCATTTTCTGATGACCTTTATGAGCTCCCTTTTTAGAGTACTGTTGTTTTCATTGTAGAGGTCTTTCACTTCATGGCTTAAGTTAAAACTTAAGTATTTAAATTTTTAAAATGCTATTGTGAATGGTATTATTTTCCTAATTTCTTTTTCTTTATTGGTATATAGGAACACTATTGATTTCTGTGTGTTAATTTTGTATTCTGCTACAATTTGGTTATTTTCTAGGAGTCTTTTGGTAGAATTTTTTTTAGTCTTCTATGTAGAGGATCATGTCATCTGCAAGTATTGATAATTTGTATTCTTTCCTATATATATATATATCCCTTTTATTTCTTTCTTTTTCTCAATTGCTCTATCTCATGTTTCAAGCATATTGAATAGGAGTGGAAATAGTAGATACCCTTGACTTGTTCCTGATTTTAGAGGGAAAGCTTCCAGCTTTTCCCCATTTAATATGATGTTGGCAGTAGGTTTATCATAAATGGCTTATGTCAAATTATGGTAGGATCATTTTATACCAATTTTTGCAGGGTTTTTATCCTGAGTGGATGTTAGATTTTGTCAAAGACTATTTCTGCATCTATTGAGATGATCATGTTATTTTTGTCCTTGCTTCTGTTTATGTGGTGTATTGTATTTATTGATTTGCATATGTTGAACCATCCTTGCATCTCTGGGATGGAGCTTACTTTATCATGATGTATGATCTTTTTTAGATTTGTTGCATTCTGTTTGTTGTAGTATCTTGAGGACTTTTGCATCTACATTCATTAAAAAGGTTGGCCTGTCTCTTTTTTGGTTGAGTCCTTGTCTAGTTTAGCAATCCATGTAATGCTAGCTTCCAGAAATGACTTGGGGATTAATCCATCCCTTTCAATTTCATTAAAGAGTCTGGGCAGTATTGGTGTTAGATCTTTCCATAAGTTCTTGTAGAATTTAGCAGTGATCCGTCAGGTCCTGGGCTTTCCTTAATTAGTAAGGTTTTTATTATTGCTTCCACTTTATTGCCTGTTATTGGATTATTCAGAGTTTTTATATCTTCTTAGTTTAGTTTCAGTAATTCACATGTATCTAAGAATCTATTCATTCCTTCACCACCACACTCCATTACCAGGGATCAAACTCAGGACCTTGCACTTTATCCATTCCTTCTTGATTCTCCAATTTATTGGAGTATAGCTTTTCAAAATAGTTACTAATAATCTTCTGGATTTAGGCAGTGTCTATTTTCATTTGTAATTGCATTGATATGGATATTTTCTTTTATTTTTTTGTAAGATTGGCTAATGGTTTGTCTATTTTTTTATTCTTTCAAAGAATCAGCTCTTTGATTCATTGATTCTTTATATTTTTGTCTCAATTTTATTCATTTCTGTTCTGATCTTTATAGTTTCCTTCCTTGTGCTAGCTTTGGATTTGGATTGTTTTTGTTTCTTTCTGACCTTGAGGTGCAACTTAAAGTTGTTTATTTAGGCTTGCTCTGTTTTTCTGTTGTGGGCATTCATAGCTATACACCTCCCTCTTGGAATTGCTTTCTTTGTGTCCCATAATTTGGGACTGTGAAGCACATTTTATTTAGTAGAGAATCTATGTTAATAATATTTACATTAAATACATAATACAATGTCTTAATTGCGTTAACATATGTCCCTAATTATTCCTGCAACTCTGCCCTTATCCAAAAATCCACACTGCCAACTTGTCTAGGAAAAATGTAATGCCCTGTGGAATGTGATTTTTAAGTTCCTGGGCTTGTTCATTGGTGCCCATCACCTTTCCTTCTCCACCCTACTCTTGGCTGTGTGAATTCCCTCCATTCTACAGTCATTATTCTTTTTTCTCATGTTCAAATGCAAAATGCTCCTAAAGAAAGTTAGGTTTTAATCCTGATCAGTTACTCATGCCTCACTATGAATGAGTTTACCAGATCCTTTCTGCAGAACAGGCTTCGATAGAGAGGGAGAAAGAGCATGAAGATGTCAGGATTGTAAGGGAGCTGGTTGCTACTGAAAGTAAGAAAGTGCAGGAACTGGAGGTCTAAAACATCAATAGAAAATGTGGCCTACAGCCAGCCTCAAGTAAGCCTAAAACACTAAGTGGGTATTTGCATTAGATCCTCCTCAACTCTCTTAAGTTTAACCTCATGCTTTCTTGCCCAGTATCAGAAAGTGGGTGTAGAGACAAGTAGTGATATTCTTCCATATGATGCTATTATTTTTGTTTTTATCATATTTTAATAAGTCTAAAAATTGAAATTTTCTCATAAAAATGTAATAGACAAAGCATGATATAACCACAAGGTATCTGCCATAGACTGCATCAGCTTGCTACTCCTACTGCATCTATATCCCAGCCAACACCTGCACTACAACTTTGGGTTTAGCCGTGTGACTTCTGCTGACCAATGACATGTAGCAGAAGTGACAGTCTGTGAGCTCCTAGCCTAGGCTTTTATAAGGCTTCATATATTTCTCTTTGCCCTCTTGTACCTATGTCAGCACCTGAGAAAAACACTCCCTGAGAGATAGAGAAGCAGAGTCAACTTACCAGTACACAGACTTGTAAGGAGGAGCATATCTTTTCTCCAGCCCCAGCAGTCTGAAATGAAACTGCCTATCCAGGCCCAGGCTAGACACCCAAACCTCAACTGACCCACAGACACAGGAACAATAATATAATTCTACCCCTAATTTCCCTTCCACAACAGGATGGAGCAAATTCAAAAGGAATACTAACATCATTTGCTCCATAACATGAAATAATGGTGTCCTCCTTGAAGATTTAACAAAAAAAATTTTTTTTTTCAAAGCCAGACATGGTGCTGCGTTCCTGTAATCCTAGCTATATGGGAGGTTGAGACAGGAGTATCACAAGTTTGAGGCCAACCTGGGTAACTTAGCAAGACCTTGTTCCCTATCTTAAAATAAAATTTTAAAAAAGAGGGATGGGGATGTAGAATAGTAGAGCACTTCCCTAGCATACACAGGGCCCTAGGTTCAATCCTTTGTACTGAAAAATAAACAAAACCCACAATAATTCTTATGTTAAAGTTATTTATATGAAATGTACTTAATTTATACAAAACTATAAGAATAATTATGAGCAGAATGTCTATCTGATGCATATCTGTATTCTTCACAACACAATAGTATACACCCTGTATATAATAGGTGCTCAAGAAATCCTTATTGAATGAATACATGATAATGGAAACTAAAAGTTAAGAAATACTTTTGCCTTGTAAGGAAATGTTGGTCCAAATCATGTAAAACTCTGACAACTCCTGGTTGAATTTATCAGAATCTGAGAGTATAAAACATATGAGAAATCTCTCTCATCATAAAATATTAGCCTTTACTATAGTACATTGTAGAGAATAAATTTATAATATCTGTAAATATATGTGTACCTGTAATGATCCATCCAACCCTGAGCAGTTAAAAAATTCTTTTCCCTATATAGTTCAAATTCTTGTTCTGAAAAATTCTAAATTTACAGAAGAGTTACAAGAAGGACATAATGAACAGTCACATACTCTTCATCTGATTGTTACATTTTGGCCACATTTGTCTACTCTTTCTCTGTTTTATAATGTAGATATGGTCACAATATACAGAAAATGTGTATTAATTTTAATAGAGTACTTCTAGAATAGGATAGCACTGTATCATAAAGTAATTTAGGCAACAAACCACTATAGCTTTGACTGATTGTTCCATGGCCTGTGCCACCATCCTCTTCAGATGCAGCCAGCCCCACCAGGAGATTCCAGGTCTTGGGGGCAGGGGTGGTGGTGGGGTGTTACTTGCCTCTCTCTGCTCCTGAGTTCTCCTCACCCTCCTTCTTCTCCCACTTCACTCTCTTCTGCTCCTCCCACTTCTGCAACTGAATTTTCTCTCTGCTCTTACTTTCCTCCACTCTATTTAAGACACAGGCAACAACTTCCTGTTTCCACTGGCTCAACCAGCATCTTCCTTTAATTCAGAACTTTCTTTGAGTGTTATTTCCTGCCGGAAGTCTACACAGATTGATCAAATAGGAGAGGCTGTCCTCCCAAAAGTCAGCCGAAAAAACAACCTCCTCTGTCCCATAGTGCTGATGGCAAAATCACCAAATAAGAAAAAGAAAAGAAGGAAATGGAAAAGTTTTAAACAGCCATATTTCAAGATCCCCATTAAAAAGAATGGAGTGTGGGCCTGGAATGCTTCTGGTCTTGACCCTTAAACTCTGTTTCCAGCTGCAGCTCCAATGGTTTGACTGCTTTCTAGGGTCCACCCTGACCACTGGAGGGAGAAGTTGCAGTGGCCCTGTGGTTTTGGGGATATGCTGTCAGGCCACCTGTGGTGTTGATCTGTTCCTGTTCCTGGTGCCCCTTCCTGGGCCTTTTTCTTCCTTATCTGTAATGGAACCTCTGTCTTATTAGTCTACTAGAAACCCCAGTCCCCTTAAAACTAAAAATTGACTTTCTAAAAATGTGAGTTCATTCTTCAGATAAAATTCCATCAGCCTTTTACTTTTTTTCCTCAACAAGACTGGAATCCCAGACTCCTCTTTATACCAGAGATACCAGTGGGAAGCTGTGTGTCATGGTGTGGTGGATTGGCTAATGGTCAACTTGTAACTCCCAGCTGAACTGAATCAGTGTGGCCTGGGAGTGAAAGATCGACCTGAAGATTGTTACCAACAGCCATAAAAAGAAAACTGGAGGGGAAGATCTTGGCCTGTTGATTTGCTAGGAGAAGCTTGCTGCGGATGGTTTTCCTGATGTAAACTAGGATGTTCTCATCAGAGGAGGAGCTCAGGACTTCGCTGTCACTGGGAATGGCTGCTGTTTTCATCAGGGGAGCTCTGATCTTCACTGTGAGCATCACTTCCTGGCTCCAGTGTGGATCCCTCAGCTCGGTGGCACAAATCCTTCAACTCACCAGCGTAGATTTTCTGGCTTCCACCACTGGCCTTTGGGCCTTACAGGTGCAGATCCTCAATACACACAAGCATGAGACATTTCCGTGGGCTCTAGGCCACTGGCTGGACTCGAGGAGGACATTGCCTTGTCTCTAGGCCTTCAGCTGGACTTGTGGGGGAAACTGCTGGGATCTAGGCCCTCAGTTGAATCCTTCGGGCTTCTTGTGTCCGGTTATTCTCTTGCACTCCTTTGCATTTAAATATTTGGTTAATTATCATAAAACAATCTTATAAGTTATGTGTCCTGTATTTAATGTATTCCCTTGCCCAGTCCTGCTGACTACAACACATGGGTTTTACTGGCACAGGTACCCCCTCTACAATTCAGTCTGTAGGAAACATCTAGGAACTGGGGACAAGGCAGAGGTGTCCTGGAAGAAAGAAAAGGGAACCAAAAGGAGGTGGCTCAGCCTGGAAGATAGCACCTGGTGTTTGAGCTCTTCTCAGTCTTGGTGAAGTCTGTTTTCTTCCCTCTCTCTCCTACTCTACCCCTTCCTATACAAGTAGTTCTCTCATCTTCATGTTTTGGTGGGTGCACAAAAGTAACAACAGAAACCCAGCCATGTAAGAGTAGAAGAGTCTACTGAAGCCCCATGCTAGATGGGCATGGTGGTACACACTGTAATCCCAGACCACTGGGAGGCTGAGACAGGAGGATCACAAATTCAAACCCAGCCTGGGCAACTTAGCAACTAAGCAAGACCCTGTCTCAAAAGATTAAAAAATGGCTGGGGATGTAGCTCAGTGTAAAGGCCCTGGGTTCAATCCCAAGTGTTGGTGTAGGAGCCCCGTCCTAATAATGGGCTTGGTGACTAAAGGCCAACATTGGCCACTCAGCAAGAAAACAAACACTATTAGCCCTAGTCAAAATTGTCGTACTTTTCTGGATGTGTCTGGTATGTGGTTGGATGTTCTAGTTTTAAGGGTCAAGGTTGATGCCATATGTAGCAGTAGCTTTTCACGTGTCACAAAATATCATCTGCCTTTCACCTCCAACACACTTTCTTACAGTACAATTGACAGATAATATAACTTGAAATACAGAAACACTGCCCAAGGTGTGCACGGATATTTTCTATTTCTTCCCCATAAAACTCAACATGTGAAACTCTAATAGCCTCTTCTGCCTGGCATCTTCTCAGCCCAGCAAACAAGCTCTCCTCTGCCAGCATCTCCTCTGAAGCCTGGCTTCTACCTTCTTTCTTTTACTCTGTTTTAATCTTCAGAGACATCAAGTACTGAAGATACTCTTTTTTTTTTTTTTGGTACCAGGGATCGAATTCGGGTCCTTGAGCTTGTGAGGCAGGCAGCAGAACCACTGAGCTAAATCCCCAGCCCTGAAGATACTCTTTTTTATTTTCTCTTATCCTAGAAGTCACTTTGTTTTATGACACACACATACACAAACACAAACACAAAGGTACTCACGCCTCTGAAATCCTTGTCGTTTTTAATGGTAGGACCATCCTTGAAGCAAAGACTTTCTAAAATTGCCTAATCTCTCTCTCTCTCTCTCTCTCTCTCTCTGTGTTATGGATCAAACCAAGGGCCTTGAGCATGTTAGACAAGTGCTCTACCACTAATTTTTTTCAATGCCTAAGAGTTCCCTGTTATTATCAGAATAAAGAAACAATATAGACCTCCTTACTCAGTCCAGTGCTCTTCCACTCTTCCATTCTGACTTTTTCCTCTATAATCAATCATGACTCATCATTTTGGGGAGCAAAGACATACACCTTAATTAGAGATAACAAAAGTCTTAACAAATCCTTACATAGCAATTCATATATGTTAGAAATTATTCTAAGCACTTTACAAATATTAATTCATTTCATTCACGTACCTTAGAAGCCGGGCGTGGTGGCACATGCCTATAATCTCAGCACTTGCACTCTGGAATCTGAGGCAGGAGGATTGCTGTAAGTTCAAGGCCAGCCTGGGCTATATAGTGAATTCAAGTCTAGCCTGAACTACACAGGGAGACCTTGTCTCAGGACAAAACAAAACACCCATACACCTTAGAAGGTAGATATTATTATTAGCTTCATTTTGTAGAATTAAAAAAAAAAAACAGAAGCAAAGAGAAACTGAATAACTTGCCTGGTTACTCCGGTAGTAAGTAGCAGAGATGGTTTCAGAACTCTGTTATTTAACCTCTACCTCAAGTCCCTTCTAAGAAATATGAATTATGCTGATAATGCAGTGTGTATAAGAAAAAAGTGCTCTAATCAATACTATTTGGAAGGGAGAAATGTGAAATTCCATACTTGAACTAAAGCATAAAGATTTTGATTCACTCAATTTTAAATACCTATGCTAGGACAGTTAACTATACATGAGTATGCTTCCTTCTGCTAAGGGGTTTGCAGTCTACTGTGAGAATCAGATCATTTGAATGTAGCTGTTTAAGTGCTAGGAGACTTCAGAGGCTACTGGTGTGTGAGCATGAAGGAGGGGCACCTAGATAGGTAGGAGGCTTCCTTAAAAATAACATTAGAAGGGCCAGGGATTTAGCTCAGTGGTTCTGCTGCCTGCCTCGAAAGCTCAAGGTCCTGAGTTCGATCCCCGGTACCAAAAAAAAAAAAATGATGTCAGAGCAGTAGTAACAGACAAGTAGGAAGTTGCCAAGTGAAGGAGGGAAAGAGGCAAAAGTATTTCGGACAGAGAGAAAATCATGAAGAAGAAATGGAGCAAACTTGTTGACTATAAGCTTAATTAAAGTAAATCATGTGACCCAGACACTAAAAGTCTAGTGCAAGCCTAGGCTGCATTCATAATTGTGGAGGGCAAACAGGGCAACAACTCCATTGTATTTTGTCCTGATCAACTACACATGGAGGATTTTTCTTAGTACCACCCTTTAACAAGAACATGATTGTCATGGAGCACATTTACAGGAGACTTACTCATTCAGATATTAGTCTTTCAAAAAACAGTTTCTAAAACAGACACATATCCTGCTTTTAAGATCTACTAGACCTCCATGCTCTCCCTCTCCTGTGCCCTCTACTTCCCAGACCTCGCCTCTGCTACCCTTGCTCATTCCCTTGATACACTGGCCTCCATGTTCCTCATACTTTTACAAGCATGCTCCCTCTCAGGGTTTATGCCACTCCTCCTCACCTCTTTTTCTCAAATGCTTCTTGTCTCTGACATTTACTTGGTTCATACCTTTAGAACGCTCCTTCTCAGTGATGCCTTGCTAGAGGAAAAAACACAGCATTTTATCCTTGATCTGATTTTCTCTATCCCCACTGCACACCCTCTACATTATTGTTATCCCATAGTGTTTCCTAACATTAGACAAACTGTAGACTTCCTTTAATTATCTTGTTTATTATCTGTCTCCCCTCTTAGAATACAGATAAATGAAGATGAGGAATTTTTTTCTGTTTTGTATCTTATATCTCCAACGCCTGGATCCATACCTGGCAATAAATATTTGTTGGATGGCTGGGTAGATGAATAAATAAAGAAACACACATATGAAAAAGAAGAAAAATAAATACTTGAATAGCTTTAATATGTGAAGTCAAGAAATGAGTCCTAAAAAAGAAGGGGAAAAATGAGGAAGAACAATTCCAGTGCCCATTAATGGATGATGCATAAATGAAATGTGGGTGTTATGGCTTGTATCTAGATACCTCCCCCCCAGCCTCATAGGTTCATAGTGGAGCCTTTTGGAGGTGGCTGGATCTAAGTGTGTGAATGTGGATTTAGGATGTGAGATAACTGTATTGGCCCCCTAATTGGATTAGCATAGTTCTGGGTGTGATTGAATATATTGACTGAAGAGGGAAGTCCCACCCTAGGTGTGGATGACACCAATCGATAGGCTTGTACCCTGGATAGAATATAAAGAGACAGAAAGAAGGCAGGCTTGCTACTTCCTGCTTGCTCGGCCATGGACTGTTTCTTTTCTGCCATGCAACCCTGACGTGAAGCCAGCCAACTATGAACTGAAACCTCTACAAACTGTGAGCCGAAGTAAACCTTTCCACCTTTATCTTTGAGGGTTGGGTATTTTATCTCAGCAATGAGAAAAGTTGCTGAGACAGTCAGATAAACATACAATGGAATATTATTCAGCCTAACAAAGGAAGATAATCCCCCTCACCTGCTACAATATGGAAGAACTTTTAAGAAAAAGACTGTTATCTCTTAAGAAATATCTAGAGTAGATAAATTCACAGAAACAGTAATTAGAATGGTAGTTGCCAGAGGCAGGGGGTAGAAGGAATGGAGAGTTGTTTGATGGATATAGACTTTCAGTTTTGAGGATGAAAAAGTTTTGGGATCTTTTGCAAAACAATGTGAATATACTTAACACTTTGAACTATATACTTAAAAATGGTTAAGATGATTTTTTTTAATGGCAGGAGAGCTCAGAACAGGATAAAAAATAAAAGTATTCACAGAGAATAGGTCATTGGGCCTGAGAACTGGAGAATGGGTCCCATTTGGAAATTGGAAGAGATTCACAATTGAGTCATATGCAAAGAAATTAGTGGACATGGGACCCTTGATGTGGAGAGAGGACAGCCAGGGAAGTGAAAGTATGACTGGGGTGGTAAACAAAGGGACATTTGTCTGAGACAAAGGTAGAGATGGAGACAGAGCAGAGATAGAGCCTTGGTTGTTTTGCTGGTGAAGCAGCTAACAAGACAGCTGGCACAAGGGAGGTGCTTAATAAATATTTGCTCAATACATAATCTTGACACAGAAAAACAGAGTACTTTGTAAGTAATGGAAAACTGAAACATATTTAATGATGGTTTAACAGTTTGTCTTACAAAATTACCTAAAATAAAGTAGTTAAAATTTGTTTTTGTTGTAGTAGTTGTAGTACTTCAACATTGAGAAATCTGTGAGGATATTAAACTAAGTTAAAACCAGAGCGTTATTATTTTTAGGAGACTCAGCAATATAGCTTGTTATTTCAAAGTTTGTTTTTAAAGAAAAACTATGGCATCCAAAATTGTGATTCCACAGAGTCATTCCATATTTTGTATTATTTTCCAAAAATTCAGGGTATAATATTTCATTACAAAAGTGTTCTAGTTTTTCAATGGCTCTGTGCTTTCTCCATAAACTGTATTACTTCTGCTCTTTAAGAAATAAAATTTTGGTCCTGCTGCTCCTGGCCCAGAGGTAGGGGCTTCTGAGCAACCATCCCACTGATCCTGATCCAGAAGAAGGGGGTTCCTGGCCACCATCCCTCCCGCTGCTCATAGCCTAGAGGAAGGGGCTTCTGGACCACCATCCCTACCGCTGATTGTGGCCCCTGTCCCAACTCTCCCAGCTCAGAGAAGGTGACCCTCACGGGCACCAACAGCACCCCCCACCCCCCTAATCGAAATGAGAAAACACTTAAATAAGTCTCAAAACCAGACTTCCAGATCACCTACAGCAACCCCAAAGGGAAATGAGATGGAACACTCTGATACTCAAGCACCTGGACTCCCTGACCTGGCAACAAAAGGGGATCTGGAAAAAATGAAATCAAAAATAATTTCTCAGATAACAGCAGAGACTGTGCTCCTAGTGCAAGACATGATTAATAAATCTACAGAGGAGCTCAGGAACATGATGGAATCCCAACATAGGAAACAAATGGAATCCATAAAACAGATGCAAATAGATTTCCAGGACATGAAAAACTCCATTGAAAGTCTACACAGCAGAATGAGCCAATGTGAGGACAGAATTTCTGACATAGAGGATCAGATTGCAATTAGTGACCAGGAAAAGAAAAATTGCTTCAAAATTACAAGGGAACATGAGAAATCAATCCAGCAGCTGCTAGACAATGCAAAGAAGAATTACATAAGACTGATTGGAGTCAATGAAGAAACAGGAGAGAGTGCAGATGACATAAAAACTCTTCACAGAAGTAATGGCAGAAAAGTTCCCAAGAAGGGGAAAAGAACTTGACATACAGGTAAGCGAGGCATATAGGACTCCAACTAGCCTTCATCAAAAAAAATCTACACATAGGCATATAATTGTTAAGATTCCAGAAACACAACAGAAGAACAAAGTTCTACAAGCAGTTAGAGAAAAGAAATAAATCACATACAAAGGAAAGCCCATCAGAATCACAGCAGACTTCTCAACACAACCCATCAAGGCAAAAAGAGCTTGGAGTGACATATTCCAAGCCCTAAAAGAAAACAGCCTCCAACCCACATTGATGTACCCTGCAAAACTATCTTTCAAAATGGATGGAGAAATAAGATCCTTTCATGACAAAGAGCACCTTAGGAACTTCATGAATACCAAACCAGCACTCAAAAAAATTTTACACAATGTCCTAGGAACAGACATTGAGGATCACAACCCCAGGAAGCAAAGCAGAATGAACCCATCTGGCATGACAAGAAATTAAATGTAAAGGGGGAGAACCCAACAAAAAGAAAAAGTCATGGCAATGACAAGTCAATACGTTTCAGTTATAACCATCAAAGTTAATGGTATCAATTCACCAATCAAAAGAAATAGACTGGCAGAATGGGTCAAGAAGCAAAATCCAACAATATGCTGCACACAAGAAACACACTTAATTCAAAAGGAAACTCATAGACTGAAAGTTAAAGGGTGGAAAACAATACTCCATGTGACGGGAACTCGAAAAAAAGCAGGAGTAGCTATCCTCTTTGCAGATCAAGTAGATTTCAAACCCACACTGATAAAGAGAGATGAAGAAGGGCACTACATCCTTGTAAAGGGAAGAATCCAAGAGGAAGAGATGACAATCATAAATATCTATGCACCAAACACTAATGCACCCAACTATATAAAACAAATACTAATGGACATGAAAAGTCATATATGCACTAATACAATTGTAGTGGGGGACCTCAACACCCCACTGTCACAAATACATAGGTCAACTAGACAAAAAATAAATAATGAAATACTAGAACTCAATTGAACTCTTGAACAAATGAACTTAACAGATGTTTACAGAGTCTTCCACCCCACAAAATCAGAATATATACTCTTTTCAGCTACACATGGGACTTTCTCCAAAATAGACCACATACTCGCTCATAGAACATGTTTAAGTAAGTGCAAACGAACTGAATTTATCCCCTGTATATTATCAGACCATAGTGCGATGAAATTGGAGATCCATAGCAAAAGAAACTCAAAAAATTTCATAAACACGTGGAAATTGAACAACACACTTCTGAATAACCAAGGGGTCACAGAGGAAATTAAAGAAGAAATCAGACAGTTCCTTCAATTAAATGACAATGACAATACAACATATCGGAATCTATGGGACACAATAAAAGCAGTCTTACGAGGGAAATTTATAGCAGTGAATATGCATATTAGGAAAACAGAATGAGCCCAATTAAACAACCTGATGCTGCACCTCAAGCTTCTAGAAAAAGAAGACCAGGACCACCCCAGAGCTCATACAAGGGAGGAAATTACAAAGATCAGAGGAGAAATCAATGCAATAGAGACTAAGAGAACGATACAAAAAAATCAATGAAGCCAAGAGTTGATTCTTTGAAAGAATCAACAAAATTAACAAACCCTTAGCCAGCCGTATCAGAAAAAGGAAAGAAAAGGCCCAAATCTATGCAATTAGGAAGGAAAAAGTTGAAATTACAACTTTTAAATTACAACTGGACACAGCAGAAATCCAGAGGATCATCAATACCTACTTCCAGAATCTATATGCCAATAAGATGGAAAACACAGAAGAAATGAACAGATTCCTAGATACATATGAGTTACCAAAGTTGAACGAAGAAGATCTAAAAATTCTTAATAATCCAATATCAATCAATGAAATTGAAAACATAATTAAAAACTTACCAACTAAGAAAAGCCCAGGTCCTGATGGCTTCACTGCTGAATTTTACAAGACATTTAGAGAGGATCTACTGCCACTACTCTTTAAACTCTTCAATGAAATTGAAAGGGAAGCAATACTCCTAAATTCATTCCTGGAAGCAAGCATCACCTTGATCCCCAAAGCAGAGAAAGACCCAACTGAAAAAGAGAACTATAGGCCAATCTTACTAATGAACATAGATGCAAAAATCCTTAATAAGATAATGGCAAATAGAATGCAGAAGATCATCAAGAAGATCATACACCCTGACCAACTGGGATGAATCCCAGGGATGCAGGGATGGTTCAACATATGCAAATCAATAAATGTAATACACTATATCAATAGAGCCAAGGACAAAAACCATATGATCACCTCAATTGATGCAGAAAAAGCATTTGACAAAATCCAACACACATTTATGATAAAAAAAACCAACAAAAAATTGTAATAGACAGTCTCTACCTCAATCTGATAAAAGCCAGCTATGAAAAACCAACAGCCAATATCATACTAAATGGTCAAAAGCTGAAATCCTTCACACTAAAATCAGGAACAAGACAAGGATGTCCACTATCACCACTTCTGTTCAATATAGTTTTGGAAACATTAGCCATGGCCATTAGACAAGTGAAAGAAATAAAAAGAATAAAGATAGGAGATGAAGAAGTCAAATTGTCATTATTTGCAGATGACATGATATTCTATATAGAAGACCCCAAGAACTCCACCAAAAGTCTTCTAGACTTAATAACCAAATTCAGTCAAGTAGCTGGATACAAGGTCAACACACAAAAATCAATAGCTTTCCTCTACACGAACAACAGACTCACTGAGACAGAAATAGGGCAAACAATTCCTCTCACAATAGCATCCAAAAAACTGAAATACTTAGGAATCAACCTAACGAAAGAAATCAAAGACCTCTTCTCTGAGAACTGTAACATTCTGAAAAGACAGACTGAGGATGATATCAGAAAATGGAAAGACATCCTCTGCTCCTGGGTATGAAGGATCAACATAGTGAAAATGGCCATACTTCCAAAACTGCTATATAGATTTAATGCAATCCCAATTGAAATCCCAGCAGCATACTTCATGGACTTTGAGAAAACAATCCAAAAATTCATTTGGAACAAGAAGAGACCCAGAATAGCAAAAGCAATTCTAGGCAACAGAGACATGCCAGGGGGAATTACAATCCCCAACTTGAAACTCTACTACAAAGCTACTGTGATAAAAACATCATGGTACTGGCAAAGAAACAGACCTGAGGACCAGTGGAACAGATTACAAAATGCAGAAACAACTCCAGCCACACTCAGCCATCTCATCTTCAACAAAGGAGCCAAACACCCTCACTGGAGGAAAGACAGCCTCTTTAATAAATGGTGCTGGAAAAATTGGCTTTCAACTTGCCAAAGATTAAAACTGGACCTATATCTCTCTCCATGCACTAAACTAAAATCAAAATGGATTGAAGATCTAAATATTAAAATAGAAACTCTGAACCAGTTGGAACAGAGGTTAGGTAGAACCCTTGAAGACATCGGTGTAGGAAAAGATTTTATGAACAAAACCTCAGTTGCCCGTGAACTAGCACAAGCAGTCAACAAGTGGGATCTCTTCTTACTAAAAAGCTTCTGCACAGCAAGAGAAACCACCAGCAGTGTGAAGAGACAACCCACAATGTGGGAAAAAATCTTCACCTGCTGTTCTTCAGACAAAAGTCTACTATCTCAAATCTATAAAGAACTTAAAAAGATCAGACCTCCCAAATTTAAAGACCCAATCCAAAAATGGGCATCTGAAATGAACAGACATTTCTCAGACAAAGAAGTAGAAATAGCAAATAAATACATGAAAAAATGTTCAACATCACTGGTCATTCAAGAGATGCAAATGAAAACAATGCTGAGATTCCACCTCACTCCCCAAAGAATGGCTGCTATCATGAAATCAACCAATAACAAATGCTGGCAGGGCTGTGGGGAAAGAGGAACACTTCTCCACTGCTGGTGGGAGTGTAGACTGGTGCAACCACTGTGGAAATCAGTATGGAGATACCTCAAAGAACTAGGACTGGAAGTCCCATTTGACCCCACTATTCCACTGTTGGGTATTTTCCCCAAAGAATTAAAAGAATCATACCACAGTGATATATGTGTGCCCATGTTCATAGCAGCACAGTTTGTAATAGCTAAAACTTGGAAACAGCCCAAATGCCCATCAACTGGAGACTGGATCAAGAAAATGTGGTTTTTTCATAAAATGGAGTACTACTCAGCCATAAAAAATGAGAAATTATAGCTAAGAGGATGCACATTGAGGTGATACTCTTAAGTGAAATAAATAGGACACACATGTATAAATCCTGAATAGTTTCTCTGGTGTGAGAAACTGAAAGTATAAATAAGGACTAAAATGTATAATAGATAATGTGAAATAGGAAGAAAAGGGGCAAAGGGGAAGGAAGTGGGAGGTCTAGGGGAAAGGATAGAAGGGAATGGAATTAATATGTGAAAATGGAAAAATGGAACAAACTCTTTGTAAATAGGGAGGAATGGAGGGGTTGAAGGGAGGGCTGGGCAAGAGCGAAAATTAAGAAGCAAGAGAGATTATGTAAAGTTGCAAATTTCCAATGATGAATGTCATTATATTGTATACCTAAAATGTACCAATGTTTAGAATGAATAATCAATAATGCAAAATAGGAAGAAAAGGTCCAAAGGGGTAGGGGTAGTGGGAGGGGCAAGGGAAAGGAAAGAAGGGAAAGGAAAAATGATGAGAAATGGAAAAAATGGAAATAAAGTCTTTGTAAATAGAGAAGGGTGGAGGGGATGAAGGGAGGGATAGAAATGGGGAAAAAATAAGAACCAAGATGCGTTATGTAAAGGTACAATTCCCAATGAGAAATGTAATTGTGTTGTATACCTAAAATGTACCAATAAAAGAATTTAAAAAAATATAATAAAATAAAATTTCAGGGCCGGAGATTTAGCTCAGTGGTTCCACCACCTGCCCCACAAACGCAAGGATCTGAGTTTGATCCCGGGTACCAAAGATAAAAAAGAAATAAAATTTCTTTGAAATATCATAGGCACCCCATAATTATGTACAATTTTTATGGGTCAGTTAAAACAAATAAATAAATGAAACTTTTAATAAGAAAACATTTTAAAAAATTTATTCTAAATGTCTGGTGTCACTCGCTACATTTTTCTTTTTACAAATCATAAAGGACATGGTATTTTTGCGAATGTGTTAATGTTATTATTGGTCTAACCCACATGCTCCTTGGAATATGCCCTAGTTTTATATGTTCCTGGGCCTTTATACATGCTGCTTCCTTTATCTAGAATGCTTTCCACAAGCTTTTCTTCTCATTTGTGACATAGGGATAATATCACCTTCTGCTTACAGTTGTTGTAAAGAGTCCCTGACTGTTAAGCATTTGTTCAGTAAGGCATTTAGGCACGAGTCTGACACAGCAGAGCATCAATAAGTATCATCATTGTTCAAATACCACTTGTTCTGTGGAGTGATTTGCTGTCCTCCATAATTCTTTTGAACATTCCTTTATCAAAGGTTTTACTCCTTGTATTGTTGTTTTGTTACATATTTATCTATCCTGCTAGACTATGAGGTACACAAAAGAAAGGAATGTACCTTATTCTTCTCCAAAGCACCTAGCATGATATAGAGCACTTACTGATTGCTGAATGAAGGGAAGATTTAAATTGGAATGGTGAAACAATGAGTCAAACTAAATGAGTAAGCTTTACTGTTTAATTAGTTTTCTAATTTGACAAGAAATCCAGAACTAATTGTTTTATTTAACTATGAAGATTATTTTTGTTATATTTATACAAATTTGGCATTTCCTTAAGAGACAAGTAAAAGTCGCTTCTACCACGCACAATGTTAACTTCTTTGAATTCTCAATAAAACAGTTGCTATAGTAGAACTAGCTTCACCAAATAAACACTTTACCTTATGCTTCATCAATTTGTAACATTAGGATCTTGTCATTGAAGAATTTTAAACTGATCTTGTTGATCTTTGCTCCCAAATGTAAACCTTTAAACTTTTGCATCCTGGGCAACACAAAATCAGCAGATTAGCAGTAGTACTATTGTCATCGAGCTGGATTATGGCGTCACCTAGTGTTCATTTTTTACACATACTTGAAATTGGCTCAGGCTCTTTTGGGTATTCACTTTTTTTTTTTTTTCCTCAGTTCAGGGGATCGAACTCAGAACCTTGCTCTTGCCTGGCAGGGGCGGCACCACTGAGCTGAACCCCTGGACCCGTGTTTTCATTTTATTTTTTTATTGGTAATTATAAAATGTCATTAGAATTCATTAAAGATCTTTCTACTATTTTAGCGACTGTTCTGTGCGACATTTATCTTCCATCTGGCTTAGATCTCTTCGGCAGAACTGCAAATTTAAAGACCTGTTAAAACACCCACTAATAAGCTGTCAAAGACGCCCTTTTCTGCCACCAGAACCGGGGACTTTGACCGGCAGGATTTAGGACTCCAGCTTCTGAGAGGATTGGGTACCATTTGCCCCTCTGACCCCAGGCAAGTCTCAGGGTCCCCAATGGCAATGGTACTCCTCTTCTGCGCAGTCTTCTAAACTATCATTCTCTTTTCCCTCTTTTAAAATAAAACAATTCCCTGAAAAATACAGTTTCAGGCATAAAGTAGAAAATAGTACTAAAAATACAGAAATGTTGTGCTCACTTCGGCAGCACATATATTAAAAAATACGGAAATGTTTTGCTTTAAATACTGAAGCCATTTGTTTACATTAAGAAATAGCTTGCGTTCAAAGCCCATAATTGAAAAGAAACCTGAGTCATCAGTCACAGGAGACATTATAGATAAGAAATAAAGCTGGCCGAAACAATTGTATTAAACATGAACAACGTCTGGGGAATTTTTGCTGAGTCATTTTTCAGGAAGTGGGCTGTCCAGGGAGATTTCTACAGGAGGAACAATTGACAATATTTTCATATTAATAACCTCTAGTTGCTTTATTGTTCTCAAAACTTTTGCTAATAAGTATTTTCCTGTTTGGTGAAAAAAACCATTAATCAAAAGACAAAGTCTAATCTATTTGTATGTGTTTGGGATTCTTTTCTTCTGTGATAGTAAATATATTTAAATAAGAGTTAAGAAATTGTAAAACATCCTCATGCATTGACCATAATAGTATCAGGAAATACTTTTTTTCTGAACTGTGTTTATTTTGCAGTGGATCTCACATATGCTAGGCAAGTGCTCTACACTGAGATACACCCCCAGCCCTGAACTTAAAAAAAAAATGTATGCTATAACAGAAACTAGACACTCCACAGAATTAGTATAAATAATCATTTTGAATTCAGATTCCTTTCAAGGCAATAGCAATGTTCTCACTCCAGGGTTTGGATCCTCTTCTGCTCAACTACTTTTGAGATTTCTCTGTTATATCTCAGACAAAGAATAATTGGTGGGGGAGCTGGGGATTTAGCTCAGTGATTCCTCTACCTGCCTCGCAAGTGCAAAGTCCCAAGTTCGATCCCTGGTACCAAAAAAACCAAAAAAAGAACAATTGGTGGGGCCCCCTGGAGACCAACTAAACGATGCAGGCTGGCCACTCAGAGGCCCCTCACAAAACTCTCCAGCAGGACCATCGAGGACAGACTTGGCCAGTGTGTTCCCTGAAAACTCCCCAGTGTACTCACTTTTTGGCCCAGCTCAAAAGCATCGAGCCTCTCCCTTAGCTTGCAAACGAAGGCTTGTGACAAAAGGCTGAAGTTATCTGCTCGTGAAAGTAAATCGTGAAATCAGAACATTGTGTGATTATGATTTCTGTTAGTACAAATAATTATCATGCTTGTTATCTGATTTAACATAAATACATCTCCCACCAGCTGCCTATGCAAGCCTGGTGAGAAAGCTTCATTTCACATGCACAGTGCACTTTTCCTTCTGTACTAGATGATGAATGAAGTGTGTCCAGCTATGCAGTCAGGCACTGGCCTTAAAGAAGGAGTAGGGTATCAGTCTGGGCAGAGACTGGTTTTGGAAAGCCCGGTTAAAACCTTACACACCTCTGGGTTTTTTGTTGTTGTTGTTGTTTTTGGTACCAGGGATCGAACTCTGGTCCTTCTGCTTGCTTGCAAGGCAGGCAGCGGAACCACTGAGCTAAATCCCCGGCCCACCTCTGCTACTTATTAGCTGTGTGATGTTGGGTACTTTTCTGTGCCTGGAGTTTCCTTTTCTACATAATAGATAAGCTCCTATCCCATAAGTTGGTTGAGACAGTCAACTAATTAATGAAAAAAAAATTTTCAGAACACCTCCAGGAAGATAGAAGATAGACGATAGAAGATAGAAGCATTCATTAATCAGTATTATGCCATTGCTTAATGACAGTCCATAGTACCACTGAGGATAATTTTTGTTTTAAGACAAGATCTCACTAAGTTGCCCAGGTGTGTGCCATCAAACCTATTTGAAGATAACTTTTTTTCGGTACTGGGAATTGAACCTAGGATCTTTGTACTGAGCTACATTCCCAGCCCTTCTTCTTTATTTTTTTTTTCCTTCTTTTTTATTTTTGAGACAGGTTCTTGCTCAGTCACTAAGTTGCCCAGGTTAGACTCGAACTTGTGATCTCAAGTGCTGGGATTACAAGCATGTACCATCATGCCTAGGTGATGATAATTTTTTAAGGCACTGATTTATACTTGTGGACTGGTGAATACTCTTTTTTTTTTTTTTTGGCACTGCAGATTGAACTCAGGACCTTGTGCTTGCGAGGCAGGCAGTGGAACCACTGAGCTAAATCCCTGGACTCTTATTACATAGTTATTTTCTGTGTACTCTTATATATGATTTGTTAATTTACTCATTCATCATTTAAAAGAAAACTACATATGTAAGAATCTACTCAGGGGTAAGCTCTTGAAACTCCAGAGTTCAGTGAAAATATTTCCCTTATATTCCAACTTAACTAAGAGAGAGTGGAGTTTGGGTGTGAGGAATCTGCAGTCTACTCCCAGGACAGCATGCATACCTGCTGGAAGAATCATCTTTGCTTCTCAGAGTCAGAATTTGGACACAAATCTGCTTAACCTTAGAGCTCATAACCATGATGAGTTATTGTCTTCCTGGTTCACAACCCAGGACCATCCCTTTTAAACCTGACTCCTAGACACTTCCATTCTGCATGCCATCCCAGGAGGAATCACCCATTTGTCCTGTCCAAGTTCCTAGAGTTTAATCTTGGGAGCAAAAGGAAGAATCAACGATAGATAAAAGAGCTCCACGTGCTGGGAAAGAACCTCAGAACAAAAGAATCTGGCTGGATGTGATGGCTGATGCCTGTAATCCCACTCAGGATTACTCAGGAGGCAGGAGGCAGGAGGATTGCAAGTTCAAGGCCAGCCTGGGCAATTTATCAAGACCCTCTCTCAGAACAAAAAGAGCTGGGGATGTAGCTCAGAGGTACAGCTTGCTAGCATGCTGGCACCTGAGTTCAATCCTTAGTACCACAAAAAAGAAAAAGAATCATTAAATGCTTCTTTAGTATTTCCTATGCTGGTTTGATATTCCTCAACAATCACTAAGACCTCACTATGGAGAAAGAAGAAATCTTTCATTTCCTTGTAGTTTTTCTTCACATCTTGGTTTTTCCTCAGCTTTCTTCCCAAGTTCCTCTTCATCACTTTGTTCTTTAAATATAGTGTTTCCCAGGATTTTGTCATCAGCTCACCTTTTTTCACTTTACACTCTTAAGAGTGTTTACCTTCCACTTGTAGGTTGTCAGATCCCAAGTCTGAATCTTCAATTGCACTTCTCTCCTAAGCTCCAAACTTTACTTCTAACAATTTATATAACATCTCCACCAGAATATCCCATCCCATTCAATACGTCCTTGATGTCACGAACTTTTCTCTTCTCCCGTGTTTTAGACACTTTTTTTGTTGCTGGGACAAAATACAGTATCCTACACCCACAAATTAAAGGAGATGTTTATTTTGGCTCATGGTTTCAGTTCATGTTCGGCTGCCTCCAAGGCAGAAGCAGGATGGCAGCGGAGCACAGCAGAGAAAAAACATGGTCAGACCATGGTAGCAAGAAGCAGAGAGAAAGGAGGGGCCAGGGACAAGAATATATTTTTCCAGGTTGCATTCAGCTACAAACTCATCAATTGATAAAACCATGGATAAGTATAGTGCCTCTATGATCCAATCACCCCATCCAAAACCCCATATCTGAACATATGAGCTCTTTGGAAGACATTCTAGATCTAAACTATAACATCCCTCTTTAAGCCACTCTCATGTAAAACCATCTGCTAATAATAATGTCCCCAATGGATATACCCAACCAGCTCTTGCTCTCCAAATCAATCTCTGCCCCACTGTAATCTGTTAGTTCTGACCTCGGCATCTCTGGGTGTTTGTAGATGCTGTTCTTTTTGTCTGGAATGGCCTTCCATAGATCTACCTGGTGAATAAATTTCTATACATTCTGCAATACTCAACACAGACAGCCCCTTCCTCAAAGCCACTCTAGGTCCTGAATTGTATACCTCATATACCTCACATAATTTGGATAAAAGGTATATACTTTATTTCTAATACTAAATTAAGAATTCTTCGGAAACCATCTCTGGGTATTATTCATCTTTGTAGTTCTTATAAGCACTTATAAGAAATGGGACCTCATACCTAGAAGCCTTCAATAAATGCTTGTTGGAATAATTCACTGATTAATGTACTAAAATGGAACCATTGTATTTTAGGGTGGTGTTATTTTTCCACTAATTCTTTGTCTTCAAATTTCCCATTACTTGTTATCACTTTCCTGGATTGGTCACTAGTCAGAAATTCTGATGTTGCTAACAGTCTATCTTACAAAATTTCTGGGAGTTTTACTGTATACATCCTGAAACAATCTGGCCCTTTACAAGGACAACTATTGTAGAGTAAAAACTGAGAGAATGACTAACATGAATTCCTTCATTTCAAACACACTATGATAAAAAGAAAAGTTTCCATTTATACCAGGTTTTACAGGGTTATGGTTCAATAGGTGATCTGTATGCTTCCTTCTTACTCCCAAACACATGTGTTCCTTTGTTTCTCAGGAAGTAATCATCATGTAGCCATGGAAATCAGTGAGTACAAAGGAAATGTTGCAGGGAATAATGAAGCCAACTAACTCAACTCCACAAAAGTTGGTCATATCCTAAAACAATTAAAACACAACCATCCAAAAGCTCTTAGAGGAAGTGTTGATCAGTGCTTGGTATTTTGATAATAACTCGTACAGTATGTGAAAGCATTTATAAAATGTAAGACATTGTCAAGACCAATGAATGAACACATATTTTTTGAGTGACTACTCTAAAGTAAGCTGTTTCGTGTATATTCCCCTCATTTTATCATCTCAACAGCCCTATGGAAAACCTGTTTTCTGTATTACTTCCATTCCATAGAAAAAAAAATAAAACCTAATTAATACTGGCTTGCCTACAGCACTTGAAGAAACATGTTCTTTCCACCAATCAGAATTTATTTTAGAGATGAAAAATTTCCATATTTCCTGGCCTGAATCTGAAGAGGGACTCAATACAAAGCCCAGCCTGAGCAATTTAGCAACTTAGCAAGACTGTCTCAAAATAGAGACTCAAAAGGGCTGAGGATGTAACTCAGTGCAAAGACTCTAAGTCCCATTCCTTGTACAAAAAATACCAAAAACAAAACAAAAAGTTCAATGCAGAACAAATTATTTCCCAACTTTCCATATGTGTAACTATTTCTCTCTCAGCTTAATTAGGCTCACAATTCATAACCTTGGAGGTAGAGTTGTGATCTGGAAGTTTAAGATTTTAATCACTATTAACAAAAAAGAGCAAGGCTATACATCGTGTTTTTGTTTTTGAGTTATTTTTAGGCATCACTATCACATTGGTCAAATTCTGATACTATGGACAATCCTGTTATTCTTTTTCTGATAATAAAGCTGATAATATTTAAATCTTTGTAAAGATCCAACGTGTGTGTTATGTAGACATTTATCTTGTGATACTGCTTCAGTGGGAGGAATTGAGAGTTGTAACAGTGCTTTAATCCTTAGAGTCTCAAAGTAATGGAGTTATCTTTAGTGGAAACCTATGGACTCAGCCTCATGAATTTATAAGCCATACTTTATATTTAATGCAAATTATATGATTAATTTAGTCTCATGTTAAAATTCCAGTTGTGGACTAGGGCCATCTAGGGCTGGTGGCAGCTCCACAAAATCACCCAGACTTCTGTTTTTCTGCTTTCCATCATTATCAGTGATTTCCATCCCCAAGATTATCTCAAGATGAAAATCTGCTGAGGGAGCTGCAGCCACAAAGACCACCATTCAGGCAGTAGGAAGGAGGATAGGAGAAGGACAGAAAGCACAGCCATGTGTCCTCCCTGGAAAATCCACCCAGCAACTTCTGTTATCTCACTGGTTGTGGTTTAATTACATGGCCTCATCTATCTGCACATGAGGCTGATCTGGTCTTTATCTGGTCTAAGGAAGAATGGAAAGGCTAGGAAAAGGAACACAGGGAACATAGTTATAGACACTGTAGATAAAGGAGCAGAGGAATAGAAGGGCCCATACAGAAGATCAAAGTCTTCAGAATGGAAGAACCCTTGGGTTTAATAAGTCTGCTACTTACCAGAGGTAGCAGAAGCAGGGAGGCTGCCTAGAGGGTGGTTTGGACCAAGGTGGTAGTCATGGTGATGGCAAAAAGTGGTCAGATTCTGACTACATTGAAAGTGAAACCAACTGGATTTGTAATGGATTAGAATGTAAGGTATGAAAGATTGAGGAGTTAAGGGTGACATCATGAGTTTGTTTGTTTAAGTAGCTGGAAAACTGGTGTTACCACTTCCTGAGAAGGGGACACTATGTAAGGAGCAAGCTCAGGATGGGAATGGAAGCTCAGAAGTCCAGATGCATATTAGACATCCAACTGGATATCAGGAATTAAAGTTGGACATACAGTCTGGAGCACAGAGAGATGGTACAAACGGGAGATACATATATTTACAAGTAATCAATATATAGATAGTATTTAAAGCCCTGAGAATGTATGAAATCATCAAAACGGTAAGTACAGGTGAACAACAGGAGAGCTCCAAGGACTGAGACCTGGGGTACTCCAACACAGAGCAACCAAGGAAACAGAGAGAACCACAGGCTGGGGCTATACATAGCTCCGTGGTAGAACTATGGAAGGCCCTGAGTTCAATTCCCGGGAGGGAAGGAGGAAGAGAAGGAGGGAGAGAGAGAGAGAGAGAGAGAGAGAGAGAGAGAGAGAGAGAGAGAGAGAGGTGGCAGAGGAGGAAACAAAGAAGAGAGAGAAGGGAGAAAAGGGAGGGGAGGGAAGGGAAAGGAAGGGAAGGGGAGGGGAGGGGAGAGGAGAGGAGGAGAAAGAACCAGAAAATCTGGGTGTGGTGGCACATGCCTGTAATCTCAGCATTGCCATGGTTTCAAGCCAGCCTGGGCTACATAGTGAGTTCAAAGACAGCCTGAACTACATAGACCCTGTCTCAAAAACAAAAACAAAAAAAGAACCAGAGAAGAAAACTTTGAAGCAATGAGGTAGAAGGAAAATCAGGAAGGTAATGGAAGCCAGATGAAGGAAGCATTTAAGAAAAGGGGGGAGATGGTTTAAATGCTGTGAAATAATATGAAGATTGCCAGTTGACCACTGTCTCTGCTTTGATAGCCTTACAGATATATTTCAGTGGATGATGGAGGTAAGAGGAGAAAAAAACAAGATGAAAAGAATTAGACAGAAAAACCATATTTGAGGAATTTTGCTGAAAAAGGAAAGAGAGATGGGAGGTACACTAGAAGGGGATTGAGACTAAGAGAATTTTGTTTTGTTTTGAGATGAGAGATCACTTACATGGTACTGGAAAAGACTGATGCTGCAGGAAGGAGGTGAAGATTGCTTATAGCATTGTCCTTGACTGAATGGAGGGGGAAAGGTGTGCAAGTGGAGGTGTCAGCCCTTATATACCCATGGAGAGTTCACATAAATGAGGAAGAGAGAAGGCAGTCTGTGCACACAAAGCTGGAAAGTGGATAGATAAATTTGTGGGAGTTTGGGGCAGTTACCTTCTTGTGGCTTCTATTTTCTCAGTATATAGGGAGCAAGATCTCCATAATTTGACAAGAAAAGGTGTCCTCCTCCAACAAAGTGAGGAATAAAGAACCAAGGGAAATGTATAATATAGTAGCTGAGGAGTTTTAAGGGTTCACTAGAGATGAGTGATCGAGAATGAGGCAAGCTTGACCGCATGCCTTTTTCCAGCTGTGTTCAACTATGCTAATGGGTGAGGGAAAGTCCAATCTAACAAAAGTTGCCGTTTAGCCAAGTTAGTGCAACAAAGCAAGAGGGACATGGAGTCAAGGGTATTTTCAAGAGAATGACTAAAATGTTCAACCACAGATTTGACCTAGGTAAAGAGGGAACCAACATGGAAAGAGTGACTGAAAGTGAAAATATACAGTAGTAGCATCAGTGGATTTGGGGTTCCCATGGAGTTGAAGGATTGTTAGCATTTAAAGAGTGCACGTGTCCACCAACAAAAAAGAACTTGATATACACAAATCTTAGCCTTAATGATATTTAAAGATGTCTAAAAGTAAGGAGCTTGCCAATATGAGATCACCCACCAAAAATAGTCACCTTTCTTCCAGGCCTTCTCAACCACTGACCTGCTACATAGAGTGACCTCCTAGTGTGGCATGATTAAATCCTGTTCCTGGATTCCGGATTTTCATGCACTTCCTGCCATTTCCTGCTAACGGCAAAGCTGAGATTCCAGTGGGCTCTCTGATATGGTGGAATGCCAGGTCAACCAAAGAATCTACTTTCTATAGCCTCTTCAGAGAACTGAGCCTCAGCACTCTGGCAGTCTATTGTGTTAATCAGTTTGCAAGGTGAGGCCAGATGAGTCCCTAAAGCAGCTCATTAAAGCTGCTCCACAAGTAACAAGGCAGCTTTTTCCTGATTCCCACTCTCACCCTGGGTGTGGAATGGAACAATAAATCAGAACTGCCTCTGGCCAGGCTTTTTAAATAGGAACAAAGAAGAATCCAGCACCTGGAACATGAACAAGAAAGGAACAAAGTACCCCAAGTCAAACATCTCGGGAAAAGCATCTGAGCAGGTTTACAGAGCCCAATTTTTCCAGCCAGTAACTATCAAATGTACTCCTGAGCATCTTTATATTTTGACTGACTTGATAGAAACATCACAATCAAAGAGCACTTTGCAGCTAGGGGCTGAGTACCAAAGGCCATTTGCACAGTTCATGCTGAAAAGCTCCTTTCTCTTTCTCTCTCTGCTTCAGAAAACCTAGTTTCTTTCAGTCTCTACATTGATGACTCCATAGCCCAGCATTTCCAACTTCCCTAATATAGAAGTCTCCTGTCAGGATCTTAGAATATTAAAACTTTTTCTTGACTGGGTAATATGAACTTGGAAGAGAAGAAATGGTCAATTAATAGTTTTTAAAACAAACAAACCAACAACACTTCTTAAGGATCTCTCAGCAATAAATATAGCACCAACTATCCAGAGGTTCTGAAAAATGTGAGTTCATTTACTTAATTATAATGACTAAAACCAGCAAATAATGTGTTTGGCTTTCTTGAAATTAAAGAAAAAACAGAGGCCATTTAAAAATTTTAAAACAAGTGACAAATACTGCTTCTTTTTCACTTTTTAAATTAAATCCTACTGTACTTACAATGTTTGTCACCCTTCCCAAACCCCAAGTCTTACAAATTGTTGAGCTTAGATTATTAGGCAAAGATTTGTCATCAGAGAATGAACTGAAATCAGAATGTCTTGCTCCTGTAAGTTAAAAACAAAGCCAAAAAACCTTTAACGGTTCTTTTAAGTGCAGGGTTGAGTAATATTTAAAGCACTAAACTGTCTCTCTAGTATTTGAGAGGATAAGGTTTAGAGTTCATTGTGTTGACTGTCTTTTGAAAGATTAGATAGTTTAGTTAGGCTCCTACTGGCCATGTAAATGTCTCAGTGTTTATTGACTGTCTGCAGTCATTATCAAAGACTCTGAACACAATCGACACCTTGTAAACAGAAATCCCATTATTTTTGTGGTACTGATAAGATTTACTGAGAATTTAATTTTTTTATGATTGATTGCCCAGTTACAGGTATTAATTCAGTACAGAAGAGTACAAATGAGTATCCATTCAGTCACCAAACTTGCCCTTTTCTTTTGTTTGGAAACTATAACCTCTTTTTGCTTATAGATAGTAGAAATAATTATCTCAACAGTGTTCAGGTAAAAATACTACTGAAGTACATTTTAATATGTTACATACTTTTCTACTGATCCTTCAGTGATCTACAAAGGAATTTATGTTTTCTTGGAAAGATGTCTTAAATCTTTCAGTACAGAGAAAGAAAAATTCTATAGTGTGCTAATTTAGTTTGGAAACATTAAAAAGACTTATTCGTTGGGTGCTTTGTGAATACCTTTTATTTGATTTCATTTTATCTCATTTTTTGTAGTGCTAAGGATCAAACCAAGGGCTTCATTCGTACTAAGCAAGTGCTCTGTCACTCAAGGGGACACTGAAGCTCTGTCACGTTGTAGGCCTGCATTTTAAAATGCTTTAATCAAAATAAAATTTGGAAAAAGTATGCAATAGATATGTTTGACCACAGGTAAGATCCATGGATCAATGCTGGTTTTATTCTGAATTTGGTGATTTCTAGTAGGAGGTTGCCATTCAAGCTTTTGTTCCTGCCCTCGGTGAGATACATGACAGAAGGAAATGTGCCTTCCCTGGGGAACTGCATGGCAAGGCTTCAGGAAAACATGGCTTTGACAGTATTCAAAATCTAATTGAAGCAAGAAAGAGTCTTGATGCAGAAAGTGTTGGAAGGTATTCAGCAGAAAGACAGACCTGAGATTAATCTGAGAGAAGTGGAAAAGGTGTTCCCCCAAACCTTTGATTTAGTCCATATAAAATACATATTGCTTGACACAAAACATGAAATCTTTACCACGAAGCCCCAACACACCTCTGCAACTTCAGCTCCCACCTCTGCTCTAATCACCCTGGCTTTACACTGTGCACCTTCACTTCCTGACATGAAGCTCCTCTTCACTTTGTAAGTCCAAACATCGGCTCCTCTGGGATCCTTCCTTCACAAACTCCCACATACAAGTGACTCACTTATTCCACTATATTCTCAGATTACTAACAATTTCTTCATGTATCAACTATCCCACATATGTAAGTACCTAGAAGGCAGGACTCAATCTTACTCTTACTCTTCTTCTTTTAATATCCGCAAGGTCTAGCATATACTACTTGCTTAATAAATGTAGAGATCAGGAAGAAGGAAAGTCCTTATTTATGCCTTTGCTTACACACACATATCCTCTCTTCTAACAGGAAGCTAATCATCCTCCAAAGCCAACTGCTTTTTGAAGACTTCCCTGGCCAATGGGCTCCTATTTCTTTAAATTCTCATTGCATCCAAGTGAGAACTGCACACTTGACACTTAACGGAGTATGTTCTCATCTTAATTGTGTTTTTATATCTGTGTACTATTTCCCCAGCCTCAATCAAAGATCTCTTTGCAGCTAGGGGCTGGGTCTTTAACCTCTTAGGTCACCCACAATGCTGCTGCTGCTCTCTTTGGGTTTGTTACCTACCAAGTGTTTGTTGATTACAGAGGAGATGGGGGAACAGGATGTCTGAAAGGAAGAGCTGGAAGGTTATTTGACAGGCTCAGTGAAGGAGGCACCTTCGGAACAGCTCAGACAAAAACAGCTCAAACTGTAAGAAGCAGGAGGCAGACCACCCCCAAAACCTCAAGCGCCTCAAAGCATACAAAGCCAGTACATCAAGCGTTTAATGCTACTGAAGTTTAAGTTACTGAAAGTTTAAGCTACTGAAAAGCCAGGGCACCATAAGAAGAAGCACATGTCCAATCAGTCACTGAAGACAAACTAGTAGAGGGAGAGTGAGTCATAACAGTAAGAATTTACTGCACACCAATTATGTGCTCAATATTTGATATACACACTCTTTTTAACAGTTTTTGTTTTGTTTTGTTTTTGGTGCCAGGGATCGAACTCAGGACTTTGTACTTCCAAAGCAGGAGTGGTGCCACTGAGCTAAATTCCGGGCCCGTCTTTTTAACAGTTTTATTGAGATATAATTTATACACCACAAAATTCACCCATTGAAAGTATACAGTTCAGTGGAATTTAGTGTATCCACAGAGTTGAGCAACCAACAGCACAATCAATTTTGGAACATTTCCACCACACCAAAATGCAACCCCATACTCATTAGCAGTCACTCTCTATTCTTCTCCCACCACTGCACTCCTACTACCTCTTCTAACCATAAACCACTCATCTACTCTTTTTACAGATTTGCCTGCTCTGGACAGTTCATTAAAAATGGAATACAATATGGTTTTTATGTCTGGCTTCTTTTAGTTAGCATTTTTTTCAAGGTTTATCCACATTGCAGTGTGTATCAGAATTCATTCCTTTTTCTTGTCAAATAGTATTCCATTGTATGGATGTATCACATTCTGTTCATCCATTTATTTAGTGGATGGATATCTTGGGTTAATTCTTGACAAACATTATTTGACTTATTCTTTTTTTAATTTTATATGCTTATTTGTTTGTTTGTTTGGTTGGTTGGTTGACTTTTGAGACAGGTCCTTGCTATGTAACTCAGGCTGGCCTTGAACTCACTATGTACTGCAGGCTGACCTCAAACTAGCAATCCTCCTGCTTCAGCCTCCTGAGTGCTGGGATTATAGGCATGAGCCACCGCACCCAGCTTTCTTTCATTTATTCTTTTTAATACTCCTGGGAGTTAGGTGTCAGTGTCCTCATTTTATAGATGAGAAACTGAACCTCAGGAAGATTAACTATCTTGCTCTAACATATAAATAATGGTACTCAGAGTGGCCTGAGTCCAAAGCCTCTGTGTTCAATCATTTGCGCTATTTGGCAAACATTTTCAGTGGAAGGAGGTAAATCACACCAAATTCCATTGACCCATAGAGATCATTGGTGCTCTTCATCTTTCAAGGAACTTAGCTGTAAATAAAAACATGGAATACTGTATTTGTGAATATAGTGGGAAGAACATGAACTTTGGAGCTAGATAGTCTTTTTTTTCTAAATTTTAAATCGAGTTTCCCACATTTGGGGAAATCGCAGGGGTCAGCACATCCGGAGTGCAATGGATAAGCCTCGCCCTGGGAAAACCACCTTCATGATCATGATATCTCCCCTGCCAGGTAAGTATAAGTATGGAGCTAGACAGTCTTAACATACTAGCTATGTGAATGCTAAGTGAAATAAATCAGCTACAAAAGGTTAAATATTACATGGATTCTCTTATATGAGAAACCCAAATGCAAATGGGAAGGGGCTGTAAGGATGGAGGTGAGGGAATGGAAGGGAAATAACAAGTACTAAGATATGATATGTATATGTACCATCTTCCCATGAGGAATATATTCATTGTGTATTTCAAACATGTACTAATAACAATGGAAAAACTTTTAAAAAAATAAAAGAATCTTTCATAAGGAAAAAAAACATACTAGCTATGTGCTACAGGGCAGGGTGCTTAACCTTTTTAAGCATCAATTTCCTCTCCTATAAAAATGTACATAATTCCTACTTTATAGGATTGTTGTGAGAATTAAATGAGTTGACAGTATGAACTTCCTGACATTTATACTTGGTAATTAAAATATAGTACTTATCATTGTTATTACTGTTTGCCAGTATTAGCAAAAATAAATAAATCTCTCCTATCTTTCTCCCTCCCTCGTTCTCTCTCTCTCTCTCTCTCTCTCTCTCTCTCTCTCTCTCTCTCTCTCCTGTCTCCATAGAAAGGAGTCTGAGGAGGGGACTTGTGGATACATGGTAGTGGGAAATCCAGGCAGAAATCTCTAGTGGTCAGCAGACAGAGATAAGAGGCAGGAACTCAGGTGAGAGGTCATGCTAGAGATAAAGATTTGGGGGTTATCAGCATGGAGGTGAGGGTTGAAGCTATGACAACTTTTCAGATAGAACCAGAAAGAAAATAAAGAAATGAGTCTAGAGCCTGAGTCTTAGGATGTCCACAGTTAAGGCCAGGAGAAGGAATAAGAAGCAGTAGGAGGTATAGAAACAAGGATTTAGAGTGGTTGTGGTTAGATTAGAACAGCATTTAATTTTAAAAGCCGGGGGTGGGGGGATATTTGGGAAAAGGATAAGAGGTAAGGAAGAAAACTGAGAAGGTTAAATTGTAAAAAGTTTCTAAGAGGGACCAGAGATTTAGCTCAGTGGCACCACGCCTGTCTTGCAAGTGCAAGGTCCTGAGTTTGGCACCCTGGTATGACAAAAAAAGTTTCTAATAATGAGAACTGAAAATAGACCATTAAATTTGGGAGTCAGGAAGTCAATGGTAGCCTTGAGTGCTGAGCATCTACCCATTCATCCATTTCTGAATCTATTAGTTGTTTTGTTTTGTTTTGTTTTTTGCTTTTTAGCATCCATCGAACATCTGCCTGCAGTGCTTCTATAGCACACTGTGCTAGGCCTCTGAGAAATGTAGTATAGGACACAACCCTTCACTACACTAAGCATGACATAAAACAGAAGGAAAGCCCAGTGTTCTGAGAACACGTTTGTGTGTACATTGGGCCCAGCAGGAGAAACTGGAGCTCACTGGACTGTGAAAGAAGGAGGATAAAGAATTAGCAAATCAGGAAGAAGTATATATCAAAAGCAGGCTGAATGAGGGGAAGGGCTTTCTAATTTTATAAGAGGAACTAAAGAAAGGAAAAAGAAAAGGCAGAAGCATTTGGGTTTGTTTATTTGACCCAAATGTCATCCAGAGGCTTCTTTTTTCACTGGTTTATAGTTAAGATGCTGTTACAGTGAGTCTATCAATTTATGAAACTTAGGGTGAAGTTTTAAAGTTGACTGCCATTTAAAGTGTATATATACTTGCAATTAATCTTAATAATACTATTAATTAATGTTAGTAACACTAGTTAGTAATACTATTTATTAATACCAATAATATTACTAGCATTATTAATGTTATCAGTATTAATCATTTCTCCCTTCTTCAAGGATCTCTAAGGATTAGATCTTCCTCTTAGAACTTTGAGTAAAATGGACCCTTCAAGAAAATGCAGTTTATCCTATAGCTGCAGTGCCTTTGACCCACTACAGAAACTATAAAGAGTTCTCTTCCTTCATCCTCCAGGCTTCGGCCAAATTACCCCTAGTTGGAGAAACAAGTTGGGGAAGGAGGACCAAGATATCATGACTTCATATTTGTCACCATAATTCCTATTTACCACTAAAATGAATGAAGAGGGCTGGGGATTTAGCTCAGTGGTTCCACCAACTGCCCCACAAGCACAAGGACCTGAGTTCGATCCCCAGTAACCCCCCCCACAAAAAAAAAGAGTTAAAGTGAATAAAGAGCAGTTTGTAAAAGTTAATTCCGAAATTATGACTAGGCAACAGAAAATAGGCACATAGAAATTGAAATACTTGGCCAGGGATTTAGCTCAGTGGTTCCACGGCCTGCCTTGAAAGCACAAGGTCCTGAGTTCCATCCCCAGTATAAAAAAAAAAAAAAAGAAAGAAATTGGAATACTAAAATTAAATAAAACCAGAAACCCAAAAAAGGATAAAAGGGGCAAAACTAATATTAAATAATAAAACAAGTTAATGTTGAAAAGTAAAATAAAAAATTTAATAATGAACTTTAAACTGTTAAAAATTGATGACTAATAAATGCATACTTATGGAGAAAAATTGACAAATGTTATCCATTCCTCCAGGCTTAATGAAGCCACTCCCACATAGGTTACTCGGGTGAGGGCAGAGACAAGGGAAGGTAGCAGAGCAGTCTTTCTTTCCTCCATCTACCTGAACACAGTGGACACCTAGGGCATCAAGAAATTCTGCCTGTCCCGTGAGCAGCTAGGGTAGGCCAGGTCCCTAGAGACTCTCTAGGAGAGCACCATTGTCTGTCTCATCATTGCTCCACATTGCAGGAATTCATATAGATGATAATTTTATAGCAGCCTGTGGAGGACCTACAGGAGGGCAGCTGCTTCTCCCTTTCTCACATATAAAAGGAGCTATCAGGTGAGGAATAGCCCCACAAGTAATAAAGATGCATAATAAGCTGGAATTTAATCTATTTCTCATGTAATAGTTCTCCATGAAGTCCTCAGGGTCCTCAGGCTTCTGCTAACCATTCCAAGGACATGACACTGGCCCACAATGGAGCTCTAGCCAAGAAAGAAATAAGAAACAGAAAAGGGTACGTATCAGTTGCCTCACAAATAAGGTTCTAGAATGCCACACACTACAGCCACTCACACCCCCTGGCCAGACTAAGTTATATTTAGCTGTAAGGGATGCTGGGAAGAGCAGTTTTAATTGTGTGGGCTGCAAATTCTGTCATGGTGGAAAGTGAAAATGGAGATCAGGCATCAATTTCCAGTCTTTGTTCAGGGAGATTCAACAGCAGCGCTCTTTTCTCTTTGTTTCCTGGGAAGACATATTTATTTCAGGTGAGAGACAATGTAAAGTGTTTGATTATCCTCCTCTTGGAGGGGGGAAGAAGACTCCAGTAAAACTATATGAACAAATACTGGCATAAATATGAATGTTTTTACACATTGTAAGATGAATCATAATTTTATCAATGATGCCAACATCTCACTGTTGTCTAATGTATCAGGAGCCTGTGAAAAATAGTCCATTTGTGAAGACTCAGGGTCACCTCTTTATATTAGGAAAGCCATTTACTTTCTGGTTTGGCTTCTGACTCCTATTCAGTTTCTTGAATATCCTAACCCTTCAATAATTTATTTACTTGGATAAGCAGTCTTTCTCCCCATTTTCTCCCCTTTCCTCTTTGGAATAGGCCTGTTGGATCTAGAGAGATTTATCAAGTAATCTAGAGGAGTGTACAGGTACCCCATTATGTTTCCAGCACCATATTAGTCACTGATGAGTACTATAAAAGGCCTTTGGACTCTGTGAAGTAAAGATATTTATGGGGCCTTAATTTGGCCCTTGCAGTAAAAGAGTTGAATTGGTTTTGGTGATTCTAAAACTATGGTCTATATAAGCATCAAAAGAAGTAGCTAGTTTAAAAAATATTAGATTCCAGCTAGATGAACAAATGTAACACTATGAAAAATTCAATGATATGATTTCATATTCCACACTGTAATTGCCCTTTAATAAACTGCTATCCAATTTTGATGAAATATCAAAAAATTAACAATTACAATTGCTACCAAAATGCTTTTCCCCCAGCTGCACATCTGCAGGAGGCCAGATTTCAACTAAAATAGCATGTCACAACAGATTCAATGCTGAAGCACCAAGAGGGGCTAGCTGTTCTCTATTAAGCCAGACATTAAAAAGACATGCAAAAAATATAAAATGATACTGCTATTCTCACTAAATCACTTGTTTTGGAAAATATAATTTTTCATAATACATGAAAAGTACATTAACATGTAATGATTTATTATTGCTATTTTAAGTAGACTAATAAATACTGTTTTTAAAAAATTAAATGCAGATTCCAAGTTCCTCACACTCCCCTACCACCACCACCACATACATGCATGCTGCCACCACCAATCACCATGACTACCAAGGATTCTGGTTCAGTAAGAATGAGCTTGGGCTGGAAGTATTCATTCTGTATAATTTCCCCAGGTGATTACCATGCAGGTGTATCTCTGCCTACACTTTGGAAATGAGCTATCTAAGGGCTTTACCACCCATAAACTGTAAATAAAAGAAGGAAGAGAAATACATTATTTTAGAGTGAGTGGAGAGATGTCAAATGGTATTTTAGTTTTCTCTGAGTATATTTCACTGCCAGTCATGCGGCTTCACCAAGACAAGTTTTTTGAGTTAATGCCTCCAAGTGTCATGGCACCTCCACCTATCCTTAAACCTATCTTTCTGGCCGGTGCATTTAGCTATGTTTGAACTCAGTGTTTCCTTTGGTAAAGCTTTTCCCATTATAGCAATTTATCAAGGGATTTATAACCTTCAAGGTAAAGGTCTCTGAAACAGGGCCCTACAGATGATCCCCACCATAGACACATTAAGAGCACTTCAGGTACATTAATGTCTGCAGTCTTGGGATTTATTGCAACACAGTAAAGCCTCTTTTCAGAAAGCACACTCTTAGTTCCATTTATCCCACAGCCTTTTCCAGAAAGAGATTAGAAGTAAAATGATTTGAGAGAGATTCAAAGAATTCCATCTTTTTAATTAGTGTGTTAAACACAGGAACATCTAATACAAATATTTGGCTATGTGGTCCAGCATTGGCTCTAAGGGCACCAGAGGAAATTTATAGGGATCTCTAAAGGCCCTACACAATAACTGTCTTGGGTTATGACTTCGTGAATTGCTCTTCATTCCCAATAGCACTACATTTAGACATAAATAAAATAAACTGAATTAGGGCACTGTTCTAGTTAAAATGTTTAATCTTTGCTTTAAATGAATTGTGGTCTTCGAGGGCTTTTTGTTTTGTGGAAGGGGGCACCTTGACACCATGTTAGTTTTTCTTACACAGCCTAATAACTCTCTAATTTTAAAGAGTTTTCTTGGTAGATGCCAGGCTATGTGGTTAACATGGGAAGGTGAGGAAGCAGAAATCTAAAATATTTTAGGTTAGTATAATTTTACATTGTCTAATATATTATTAAATATATTCTGTACCTGACTTTATTAGATGTTATGGTAGAGAAGTCTCCAGTCGTGCACTCAAAAATGCTCTACTTTGCATGAAAAACTGTCTCACAAATGATATTTGATGTTTCATTCCACAATATTTTGCACCATGGGCTCTGAAGGACCATATTTGTTCCCTGTCTGAAGTGAGAGGCAGCTGTGCTGAGGATGAGACAAGGCAAAGGAACCTTCCTTGACCAGGACAGATCATGGGGGGCAAGAAATGGAAAGAAAATCCCTAGGGCCAGGGTGTGGGAGCAGGAGGGTAATTTCCATTTCAGAACACCCTTAAATGGACTTTATCTTTTCATGAAGTTTTAATTCCAGGTTCTCTTTAAATACTGTTCTGGGGAAACCTTGAAATGGCTCCCTCTCACAGCACACTTCTCTCATACCACCCCAAAGATGACTGCACCCCTGCACAGTACCTGTTGGCCCTTATTTCCCTTTGTAACTCCCTCTAGAATACCACTCATGGACTCTCTTTTATCTTTGCGTCCCCACAGCCTTGCCCAGTGTGTGGCAATTGGCAGATGTTTGTTAAATGTTGATGGGTAGAGAGAATCCTCAGTTTTACACCTCTTTTAAAGTACAAAATTTCCTTATGAAGGTTAGAGGATAGTTGATTATTGCTTATGATTATGGGTATGAATTAATTTAATCAGATCCTTGGAAAGGATCAATATGATGAACAATTATGGAGCATGGAGCACTAGCAAGCAGAGAAGAGACAAGAAGGCAGGCCAGGAACATCAAGGAGCAGCCCGGAAGCAACATGAGGTTCCAAGCACATGGAGGATGTGATGTGGATGCAACATGAGGTTCCAAGCACATGGAGGATGTGATGTGGATGTGAAGAATCCCAGGTAATTTTCCAAAGTGGGGTCACATCATTGTTCTTGATGGAGGCTTTCTCTCTCTTGAGCTTTAAGAAAACTTTCTTCTCACTCCCCACCCTAGTTTCAGGTCCCTGAAAAACCAACATCTTTAGCAAAGAATTGTTTTGAGCTTCTGGGACTAGGGTGGCAAATGGGATAGCTCAAGGGAGGCTCAGGGGAAGTCAGAGAGGCATCAGCAGTGGGCCTAGGCTACACAAGGTGAACAACTTATTTAATTGCCTAGTCTCTGACAGACTTACCATCTTCCTTTTTGCAAATTGTGCTATTTTCATCATCAAAAAGCAGCTATCGGGGTGGGGGATTTAGCTCAGTGGTTCCACCGCCTGCTCCACAAGCTCAAGGACCTGAGTTCAATCCCCGGTACAAAAAAACCCCCAAACCCAGCTATCACTCATTGTTGTTCTCATAATAAAAGTAAATTAGAAATAGCCTGAATGCCCACCAAGGGAGAAATGGTTAAATAAACTAAGGAATACTATGCTAGAGTTTAAAAGAATGAGGTTGTCTAACTCTCACTGGCATCTGTAGTCTCATTGGGAGCTTGGGCACACATGGAAATGAGAGCCCAGCACATGGATTTTAATGTTTTTCTAACGACTGTGGAGATTTGAGGGGTTTTGTGGTGAGTGTAAAATACCTCGTTGACTTGGCAGTCTCTCATGTAAATTACAGTAAAACAAAGTAATAAAATTTAAACAAAAAGTAAATTTGATGACAAAATGCCCCAAAAACGGAGGTTGATAAATCAACCAAAGTGAAGCATTCTCAAATTCATATTGTTAAATGAGAAGAGCAAATTTGAAGAAATATTGACTATTTCATTAATATTTATTTATTTATTTATTTTGGTACTGGGGATCAAACTCGGGACCTTCTGCTTGCGAGGCAGGTGGTGGAACCACTGAGCTAAATCCCCAGCCCATCATTAATTTTTAAAACACATACACTACATCAAAGTTATACTTGTGGAGATATACATATGTATATATATGTGATCATAAAAATAGATCTGGAAACAATACATTGCTAACAGTGGCCTCTTTTAAGGCAATTAAAGGCAAAGGAGTCAAAAGTTAATTTTTTCTTTATCTGTATTGGTGCTGGGAACAATAACAAAAAATCAAATTATGGCCTTTCCTCTAGAAAAACAAAAGGAGAGAGCTTCACAATTCACATCCCAGTAGATCTCTTATTCTCTTGGCTTCCTGGGTCATTACCTCCAAGAGGTAGAACCAGAGCATTTCTACTTCATATAATCAATGGCTCTGTTGTCCAATAGTTACCGCATATGGATACTGAGCACTTGAAATGTGGCTCATCTGAAATGAGATAGGCTGTAAGAATAAAAATACACAGCAGAATCAAAAGGCTTTATGTGAAAAAACTAAAAATCTCATTAATAATTTTATGTCACATGTTACTGTATTACATCATTGATTACATGTTTAAAATAACATTAAATAAAATATATTATTAAAATTAGTCTCACTTGTTTCTTTTATTTTTTAAAATTTAGCTGCTAGAAGAGCTTAAATTACAAAGATATAAAATCTCACATTACATTTCTATTGCACAGTGCTGGTTTGGGTGATAAAATGTTTAAATGTAACTGATTATCTGAATAAACATATACTGTGAGTTGCCAAACTTACATGGCAAAAAAATATTTTTCATCTAAGAAAAACTAAATATGTGCTTCAACAACTTCGGATCCATTTCCCCAGGTTTACATTTTAAAAATACATTTATAGTGAAATAAATAGGACACACATATGTAAATACCGAATAGTTTCTCTGGTGTGAAAAACCAAAAGTATAAATAAGGATCAAAATGTATAATAGATAATGTGAAATAGGAAGAAAAGGTCTAAAGGAATAGGAGAAATGGGAGGGGTAGGGGAAAGGAAAGATGGGAAAAGAAAAAATATGAGAAAAGGAAAAAAATGGAAACAAATTATTTATAAATAGGGAAGGGTGGAGGGGGTGAAGGGAGGGCAGGGGGAAAAAATAAGAAGCAAGATACTCATGTAAAGGTACAGGATCCCAATGATGAATGTAACTGTATTGTATACCTAAAATGTACCAATAAATAAACTTAATTAAAAAATAAAAATAAATAAAAATACACTGACATCTACAGGACTTCGAGCAGAGGTTCAGTTTTGCCATCTGTGATATTGCCCATAGGGTTACAGTGAGGATGAAAAGGGTTTATTTATTCAAGGTCCTTGGTCTGGAATTGTCTAAATGCAAAATTTTGAGGGGCTGGAAGTCTGGCACAAATCATCCTTCTACCCCCTGCCCTTCAGAGGCCATAGTAAGACCTAATAAATGTTAGTGCCACAAGTCATTACTAAAAGACACCCAGTCAATTATCAATTGCTTCAGTGGATTTTAAAAATCATTCTTTCAAGTTAACTCCATTTAAGATACTATCTATTTCCCTCTCCTCCTCCTCCTCCTCCTCCTCCTCCTCCTCCTCCTCCTCCTCCTTTATCTTCTTCTGGATTTCTTCAAGCTGTTTCATCATGTTCTTTTAAAATTAACACTTCATTCCCAAAGCTCTTCATTCTCTGAGAAACCTCCCCCAGACACCCATCTCCTCCCCTCTGCCTTCCCATTGTGTTCTCTGCAAATACAGACTTCCTAGAAAACCATTTCATAGAGCCATGATGATTTGGACATAGCTGTTTGTTTGAAGCAACCATTTCCTTCTATGTTCTAATTTCATTTTCAAGTTCTCCATCTGTGGTTAATTGGTCTTCTGATTACAGATCACTTTTGTCAGAAAAAAAGTAAAAATAATTTTAGCATACATTGTAGTAGTAAAGTATTTTCCCAAGTCCTTTATTTAAAAAGTAGTGCTTAAACTGTTTAATATCTGTCAATTCTCTCCAGGTAAATTATTTAATTTTTTTAAAAAAGTAATTGATTCAGACTTTTGTTTTCTCTAAGAAAAAAACAATTACTTCTCTGTAGCCATCAGTTAATATTCCAAACAAGTAATAACAATAAAGAAAAGGAATAACAATGCCTGACATTTACTAAGTGCTTGGTATAAGTCAAACACTGTACCATGCACTTGACAGTCAATATTTTAAAACAGGGTTCCCAAACCATGCTTACAAGGAAATTGTTGGGTAGAGCAGTAGTTCATTACCATGTCTTCTATTTGTCCTTTTTCGTTGTTGTTGTTGTGTACCCTGGAAAACCCAGGTCCTAGGTTTCCCAATCCTGGTTTTGAATATTCACACCCGAAAGCACTAATCTTTCTTGTTAACACCTTGTAGTTTGGCCCTTGATTAATTCAATCAGTGATTAGCACTTTTACAATAAGTGTTAATCTCTCTTTTAAAATACCTCAAAGCTCTGCCCTTTTCTGAGTGTTTTTGCTCCAATCACAGTATACCAGAGAGGACATCCCTATTGTGAGCAATATCTGCAAGGCATTTCCCTTACACACCACCAGCTCAGGAAAGGCCTGCTTCAAAGTCTTGTTGCACAATTAAAGCATGGAATTTTAGGACAGGTCTGTGCCCACCACATGCAGTAGACTCCAACTGTGGAGATCTAGTAGCTCTGTTAAAAGCAGAGGCCAGAGACTTCCACAATGAGAAAACAGAAGTGAATAAACCTCCAGAGGGCACTCTCAGCAGATGGGTTGGGAGGAGGGGATTCCTGGTCTGAGGTGCTGTGCTCCATTCCCAGCCACCCAGATGCTCAGTTGCTCAAGTGTGAGCTCTAAGGCCTTCCCAGAAGCTGCCATTGTCTCCTCAAATCCCTTGGCTGGCAGGTATGAAGGCCTCCAGCTCCTGGCAAGCGGTTTTCTCCCTGACAATGAGTGTGTATGAACTAACAATAAACTTCAGGGGAGCTTCCATAGTGATCCTTCCTGCTTCACAAGTGAGGATGTGGGTTTGCCTTAAATGCTGTCTGGGGCCATACTCCCAAAGTGGCAAGCCCTCAGAAGGCCCAATAAGAAAGACAAACACAAAGAGCTAACTTTTCCCTTTACATTTGAAAGACAATAGCTTTGATCCTAGTTTCATGCCAGGTGGTCAGCTTTCATTGGAGCATTGTCATTTCAACAATTTGCTTTTAAATTTTTCCAATAAAGGTAAACTTCTTCATGCTCCTCCACTACTTACACACCTCAGAGAGAAGAGTGTGCAAATCTTGTGACTTCTACCTAAGACATTACTCCAACTACTTTGAATATGTTCCACTATACCACGTAGTAATGTTACAATCTTATCTTTAGAATGCATCTTTGCACCCTTTACATCATTCTTCACACTTACCAATTCTTTGACATGGACACAGCAAACATTCTCACCTCATTTTACAGATTGGAAAGTAGAGGCCCAAAGATATCCAGTGTGAATGTGTGTGACCTAATTCACACAACCATACTACCAAGTGAAGCTGGGATTTAAACTTACTCCTCCAACTTTCATGGCCAAAAGTAAAACCACAAGGTTCTACTGGCTCAATCCATAGGATCAGGACTTAATGTAGTCTAACTCTTAACATCAGAACAAAGGCTTGGAAATCAATCCACAGATATCACAACTGGTGAAAGAGAATGTGCATTTGTCCACAGCCAAGCCAAGGAGGTGGGCGGACCCTAAAAGCAGGCATAGTGATAGAAGTCAATTGCGCAAAGAGCCATGGAACTGTGGCAGGAAGAAGTGAGAATTCCAAAGACTCAAGGGCAACCATGAGTGGGTATGTGCTTTCACTGTGCTTTATTCTCACGTTCTCCTGGACCAGATAGACCTGAACCAATGAATAGTTCCTGGGCTCTAAAGTCAGATCCCTGGGGAGGGAGGGTTGCTTATTAAAACACAGATCCCTAAATCACCTAATCCAATGAATCAAAAATCCCCAAAAGTTAGACCCTGAAATATGCATATACACAAGCTTCCCGGGGATTCTGACTGAAGTAGAGGAAGAAAGGACCAGATGTCATGGGTAGGTCTACAGGTTCATGAGACTTACAGCAATACAGACAGTTCTGATTGGTCCTGTGTTTAGTTAATGACAGCAGATGAGCAAGAGAAAGCTCTCTCTCAAGCGGAACCAGAAAAAGAAAAAAGAATTATTAAAAGAAATATGAAAGCAAAAGGAGCTAATATCCCCACCAGAGAGGGCTCCAGCAGCTCTGAGGCACAGGTGCAGAGAAATCAGAGGAAGACTGAGCTAGCTGGGCTTTTACCTAGGCAGACAGTTCTGATGACAGAATCCTCCTTGCAACACAGAGGGAGCGTCAACAAGACACAGAAATAGCAATGAAGAGGCTTTTTTATATTTTATACCTCAGCTTTCATTCCAACTGTTACACTCACACGGACACACAAAATGTACAGAGCCAACAAAAACCTTCACATTTCAGGAGAGAATTTTTAAAAAAATCTATGTATATTATCACTTGTTGCAACAGGGCCATGACAAGAAAGCCTCAGGTCCTGAAAGAAGATATTTGTCAGACCAATATGAGGGACACTGGGAATTATTTTGATACCTCAGATGATATCCTGTTATAAACTGTTATATCCTGAATAAACTGAATATCCTGTTATAAAATTCATACACTGAGACCTTCACTCCAAATTGAATTATATTTGGAGACTGGCCCTTTGTGAGGCAGTTAAGGTTAAGTGAAGTTGGGGCTCTAACTGGATAGCATTGCTGTTCCTAGAAGAAGAGGAAGAGGCACCACAGAGCTGTCTCCATCCTGGCACACAAGAAGGCACTGTCTACAAGGCAAAGAAGGAGACCTCACCAGAAACCAGTCAGCACCTTGATCTTGGACTCCTAGCTGTCAGAACTGAGAGATAATTAACTCCTGTTGTTTAAACCACCCAGACTGTGTTATTTCTTACAATAACCTAGCAGACTAAAGCACCTCTCTAAACCATAGATCTTTCATCTGTAAAATGGGAATAAAAACATTTGCCATAGAGTTGAGAGAATTAAATAAAACTAATGTACTTACTGATGTATTTGATGTGTTTAGCTGGCTAATTGGCATGCAATAAACTCTAGTTAATGCAGTCTATGTCACAGAATTATTAATTGGACTGAGATAATCAATGTAAAACTAATCTTGGCACAATACCTACACCTAGTAGTGCTTAATAAATTGTAGTCAACGGTGCTATTATAAATTTTAAAGCAAACAACATCGGATAAATAATGTAATAATGTTATACAATATTTAAAATATTCTATAAAATCCTCTAAAATCTTGTCAAATTCAAACTGAAGATTTTTTTAAGCCACATGGTGACCATGTTATCAAAGAGAAATAAAGACCAATAAGCTTAATTTTGATTCCCAAGAAAATACCAAAGAAAAATTACTACAACCAATTTTCTAATCCATAGGAGAACAGAATACATGATACTGGTTTTATTAAGAAAAACTCTGGTTATACTAAGAAGATCGATACACAGGGCAGCAAATGCAAACAGAATAGGCCTCATTAATTATAGTAAGACTTTTGGTCCCCCACCTTTAGGCTTCCTAAAAGGTCAGGGAACAGGAGTAGAATGACACTGTTCTTGGCTGGAAAGGCAAAGATGCCATTATATCAAGGATTGAGAGGAGATTGGAGAGGTCAGTCCGATGTTCTGTGTTCCCAAGGGGCTTTTTGGAGAGGAGTCAGGAAGAAAGGAGGACACTGCCACAAATGTGGAGAGGTCAGAGGGAAGAGGTCACACTAATAACCACCCCGCCTTGACAGGTTTCATCCTCCCAAGGAAATTTTTAGGCTGGGCATGGTGGTGGATCCTGTAATAACAGCATTCTGTGAAACTGAGGCAGGAGGATCACAAGTTTGAGCCCAGCCTGCGTAACTCAGTGACTTAGCTGAGATCCTGTGGGATAATAAAAAATAAAAAGGGATAGGGATATAACTCTGTACAAAGGCCCTGGGTTCAATCCCTGAGGTGGGGGGAGGACAGAGGAGGGAGGAGAGTGGAGAGAGGTGAGGGAGAGGGAAAGAAAAGGGGAAGGGAAAGGAGAGAAGGAAGGGGAAGAGGCGGGGGAAGGGGAGGGAGAGGGGAGGGAAGGAAAGGAAAGAGAGAAAGAAAGAGGGAGGGAGGAGAAGGAGGAGAAGGAGAGGGAGAGGAAGGGGAAGCAGAAGGGGAGGGTGGAGAGAGATTCTTATGGGAGTCCTCTCCCTTCACTAGCTCGAAAAATATTCATCTATAATGTTCTGACCTTGAAGGAAGAGCCATATGAAGCAGAAACAAAGACATCAGATATGTATTTCTTCCTTTGACTGCCTCAGTATTCATTCACTCTTTGCTTCATCCATATACATTGAGAGAAGCCCTCCCAAGTAGTCAACTATGTGCCAGATGGTGGGGATCCAACAATGAATAAAATAAAGTCCTTGCTCTAATGGAGGGAGAAACAGACAATAAAATAAATATGTAATAGAATATCTAAATATGAGCAGTGCATGAAGAAAAGACAGGTAAAGGAGTAGAGATTGATGGGGCTGATGTACTCACTTAGATGAGTTGGGGGTTCTCTGAGAGGGTGAAGTGGGAGCAGAGACCTGACTAAAGGGAGGGAAGAAACCACTCAGGTCTTTGTCCTAAGAGGATCATAAGCAAAGGGACCAGCAGGAGGCAGAGAAAGCATGATTAGTGTACCAAAAAACCAGCTAGCAGTCGAGGAATAAGGGAGAGAGGTGGAGGAGGATTGGAAGAGCCATTTGGGGGCCAATGTATATTCTATATGAACAAAGTATAGGAGTGTAGGAACCATTTAAGGAGAGTCTTACTCCATGTGTTCTGGGGAGTCACTGGAAAACAAGAAGCCATTGCAACAATCCCAGGAAAAATGAAAGCCTTCAGCAGAGGTGGGAGGTATAGAGAGGGGAGGAATGGTAGACTTGTAATTTGGCTATGATGCCTAGAGCACGCTACTAACTATTTATTTTAGAATAGCACAATTTCTTTTTCCATGAGGCCATATGGAAAACCACTTTCTCTCTCTCTCTCTCTCTCTCTCTCTCTCTCTCTCTCTCTCTCTCCCCCCCCCCTTTCTCTTCTACTATGGATTAAACTCAGGGGTTCTCTGCCACGGAGCTACATCCCCAGACCTTTTTTATTTTGAGACAGTCAGACAGTCTCTCACTAAGTTGCCCACGCAAGACTTGAAATGGTGATCCTCTTGCCCTAACTTCCTAAATAAATTTTTTACCAGGTGAATCTTTATTCTAAAAGGGCAAGAAAATTAACCAATTTGCAACAGTCTGGTCAATATATGAATACTTATAACAACTCTGTGAAATTGACAAGATAGTTCTGATGCGGAAACTGAGGCTGGTTACAAAGGTTAATTTCGCAAAGGTCACATAGAGGGTAAGAATTCACATCCATGTTTGGCTGACACCAAAATTCACCATCTGCTTCTGCTTGTCATTTCCTATCTCCTTGCCCCAGCTTTTTGGGTTAAATCTTCTCAGTTTTTCAGTGTACTATTTGAGGATATGTACAGTAACACAAGAAATATTTCACCACATTCGTATGAATAATATTGCTGAATCTACTTCTTTAAAAGAGGAGTTTTAACCTAGGACAGTGGTGGTGAATGTACTGTGTGCTGCAGTGAGGAGTTTGTATCATTGAAAGCTCTAAAAGGTTCACCATCACTGACCTAGGGTCATGGATCCCTACATTAGGGTTGGGAGTGTCCATGGATTGGATTTTCAAGGTATTCTGTGAAACCTTGAAACTGTGCAAAATTTGGTAGATACATATACATGTTTCTGGGAAGAGGGTAGCTAGCTTTTATTCTAGTCTCAAAGTAGACCATGAAACCAGAAGTTAAGAGCTTGTGCTTTGAAAATCACCATTTTCTTGTCTTTGTTGTTTGGTTGCATTTTCATTTCAGATTATTCTAGTTACCTGATCACAGAATATTTTTTTCAGAAAGATGGAAGTTAAAAAAAATTTAAAGGCCTGTGTTTGTCTTTACCATATTAGTAAAGACATTATCTAGTGGTAATAACATTCTCTTTTCTTATTCTTTTTCTTACAAGATGCATCTTCTTCTTGGTTCAGGTTTTTTATTCCATGTCTAAAAGACAGTCCTGCTTTGTCTTATTTCTTTTTTTTCCCCATTAACTTTATTGGTACATTTTAGGTATAAAATACAGTTACATTTGTCATTGGGATCTTGTACCATTACATGAGGAGCTTGGTTCTTATTGTTTTCCCCTTCCCCTGCCCTCCCTTCACCCCCACCACCCTTCCCTATTTGCAAAGACTTTGTGTCCATTATATTCCTTTTCTTATCTTTTTTCTTTTCCCTTCTTTCTCTTCCCCTACCCCTCCCACTTCACCTACTCCTTTAGACCTTTTCTTCCTGTTACACAATATCAATTATACATTTTTTTAAATTACAATATCAAGACCTAGGAAACATTACCACAGATTTTATAGAATTTTAAAGGATACAGAAAGCATATTACAAAAATCTTTTTTGAAATAAATTTGACAACTTCTGAGAAGTAACTTAGAAGAAGACAAATTAATGAAACTAACTCTGGAGGAAATATAAAATTTGAATAGCACCTATTAAAGAAAGTATATTCTTAGCTTGAAAACCTACCTATATGACAACAGCAGGCTCACATACGTTTTAACTGATAAATTATATCAAAAAATTAAAGCACAAAAAAGAAGGAACACTTCTCCACTCATTTTAGGAACTCAACATTGTGCTAATCCTAAAACTGGATAAAGATAATAGAAGAAAAAAGTATGAACATAGATAGAAATTTGTTTAACAAAACAAAGTATTAGAAATCAGATCTGGCAGGATGTAGAAAGTGGTTTTGTTATAGGGATGGCAGTGTTGGTTCGGCATTGGAAGATCCACCCCCAAAAGTCATCATTTCACAGAGGAAAGGAAAAAGCCCTATGATCCTGTCACTAGTTGGAGAAAAAGTATTGGACTAAATTCCACAGCTGTTCATGGTAAAAGCTATCAGGAGACTAGAAGTAGAACAGAACCTTCTCAACAGATTAAAGACATGTACTCCATACTTCCAGCGAGAAGGCCTTATATGAATGGAGAAGATACGATGCTTTCTCCTTAAGGTGGGGAACAAGGGCAGATATGCTTACTCTTTATCTGTCCATTAAACTTTGAAAACTAGGCCCCACCCAAATAGTCTGGCAATAAAATGACACAATTAGGATAGGATTGGCAAGGTAGGAACAAAATCTTTATGTGTAAATGAAATGATCATCTACAGAGAAAACACTAAGAAATCTCTAGGAGCCCCTACAACTTGTATTTGAATTTAGCAGGTTTAGAAAACACAAGGCATATATAAAAATTCAGGTCTGGGCTGGGGATTTAGCTCAGTGGTTTCGCTGCCTGCTGTGCAAGTGCAAGGACCTGAGTTTGATCCCCGGTACCAAAAAAAAAAAAAAAAAAAAAATTCAGGTCTGTGTATACTTGCTATAAATGAAGAACTGGATATTGAAATTTAAAAGTTATGTAGGAGTACAAAGGACCTAGAAAAGTTTAAAAAAACACACAAAAAAACAGTGTTGGAAGACGTTCAGTAGCTAATTTTAAGACTTCTTCTAAAGCTACAGTAATCAAGGCAGTGTTGGTGTAAGGAAAGACATATAGATCATTTGAATAACACAGAGAATCTAGAAATAGAACCACACATATATTGTCCACTGAGTTTGGAAAGATTATTTAACATTAGCATTTTATAGAATATAAACTCAATTCAAGAGCTGAGGAAGAGATAGTGTTTTCAGCAAACAGCACTAGAATACTTGGTATCCGTACATAAAAAATTAACCTCAACTCTTTATTTCCATACATGAAAATAACTTGAAGGGATCGAGGAGCCTAAATATGAAAGCCTAAAAGTATAAAACTGTAAGAAGAAATTATGAGGGAAAATGTTTATGAATTCAGGGTAGGCAAGAACTACCTAGGATACAAAAGACATGATGTATAAAAGAAAAAAATTGATAAATGAGATTCCATCAAAATTTAGAACTTTAAATGACATCATTAAAATGAAAAGTAGTCCTTAAACAGACCATATTTACAATGCATATAACCTATGACCAGAATATATAAAGAATTCTTAGAGCTCATTAATAGACAACCCAATTAAAATGTAGACATAAGAAGATGATAAATAGCCAGTATAGCACAAGGAAATGTGTGCAACTCTAGAATCAGAAAAATACTAATCAGTACAATAACAAGATTGAATTATACACTCATTAGGGAGATGAAGTTCAAAGTTTTAAAAGCCTTGTCATGACTTTTTCTTTTTGTTGGATTCTCCCCCTTTGCGTTTAATTTGTCATGCCCAATGAATTCATTCTGCTGGGTTTCCTGGGGTTGTGATCCTCATTGTCTTTTCCTAGGGTATTGTCTAAAATTTTTTGGAGTGCCAGTTTGATATTCATGAAGTTCATGAGGTGCTCTTTATCATGAAAGTATCTTATTTCCTCCATCAATTTTTTTTTTTTGGTACCGGGGATCGAACTCGGATCCTTGCACTTCCAGCAGGCGCTGGA